>NC_089792.1:18349589-18404589 GCF_040412425.1 Macrobrachium rosenbergii
CAATGCTTTATGGAAGTGAAAATGTAGATGTTCAGTAGAGTACAAAGTTATTGTTTCTGTTTTATAAAATTTGACCCTGAGTAACTCTGACGCCTTCGAAGGCGGAGTGATGAAATCTTTAACTATACAGAAGGCTGGAAGTGGAATAAAAGTTCCAAGGGACTAGCTACGTCCCTTTAGAGTCCCTAAGCAAGAAAAAGCAAAGACCCACAAAAAAACTGGAGGGGATAGTTTCTAGTATTTTTTCAATATACGTCGTTCAAGTGCACCAGTCTGGTAAAAACAAATGACACTATAACTGTCGAAAAGATACAGTATGAAAAGCTTCGTTGAATTTTAAATGGCTGCTCTTGCAAAGGCCAATATCATGAACTCACCCGTAGGGTAAAAACTTCCAGCAGCAACCAAGGTCTGATCTGTGGCTGTGGAGCAGCTGATGTGATGACCACGGGATCTTCGCCCACCCACTCAGTGAAGTCAATGACCTGAGATCAGAAAATATGCGTTACAGATATGCAAAAGCATTTATTTAAGTATTCGAAAACTTTTACTGTGAAATAAATAAAGAGAATGGAAGGTGTTATATAGCCAGGCTACATTGGCAGGCAGAAAACAAAAGTAAGGTACATATGGTGCATTAAGATCATTCGTATTCATTGCAAAAGCGAGCTGATACTGTACTTGTAAGCAAAGGGTCTAGGTATCTCAATCTGTTCAGCCATTATCATAGTTAGCTACTTTGAAGAGGTGTTAACTAAAAGATGAACGCTGTCACTCTCTGTATTTCCTTCTTTTTCACTCCCCAGCCATTTTAATTTAATTCAGACAAGACTAGGCTTTTTCGAAGGGGAAACTCCTATGCCAGTTTACTTAGAAAGTATATGCGTTCTACACGGAAGCAAAATGATAAGTCGGACACAGAAAGAGTTTTGATATACTAAAATAATGCCGGTGATATGTAATGTAATTCAAATATTAGTGGCTTTCACAAACAGTAAAATATAAAGGCATTTTCAGAGGGAACCCGCAGACTGGAGGTAGATTTTGGAATCAAGGAATTAGAGTTAAATCTCATCTATATCTTAAATGGTAGGTCTTCATAGAGAAAACTTACAAGAAATTATCAACTTAATTCAAGTGAAGCATAAGCAAGAGAGCTCTTTCCTTAACAAGTCATGAAATCTTGAACAGAGCGAGAAAATACATTGAACAAACCTACTGGCCTATTTGCTATAACTGCCGGCCTTGGTTATTCTGAAATATGAATCAGTGGTTTACAAAAGTTCTTTGTGATTTAATTTTTTTATGTTAGTTCTGTGAGAAAAGGATCAGATTAACTGTGTCCTTACTTACCTCTCGACTTTCCTTCGTTGGTGTGAAGTCCATGGGGCTGAAGTGAATTTTCTGTAGAAAAAAAAGAGTATGAGATATATATATATATATATATGTATGTATATATACATATGTATAAATATTTATATATATATATATATATATATATATATATATATATATATATATATATATATATATATATATATGATTATTATCACTTTTGTACGTGATTCATTTATCACACATTACCATTTCAAGCCAATGGCTTGAAATAAAGTCAAAACCGGTCAGGACCTACACCCAACCTGTTTCTTATTTTTCACCTGTGGTAATGTGTGATATATATATATATATATATATATATATATATATATATATATATATATATATATATGTATGTCTATCTATCTGAATATGATATATATAAATACAAGTGTATATATATATATATATATATATATATATATATATATATATATATATATATATATATATATATATGTGTGTGTGTGTGTGTGTGTATGGGAAATGTCAATTATTCAGTTATACGTAGCTTGCATATCTGTGTTTGTTTGCCCTAATCATTCCTTGTTATTTAATCCTTGGCAAATAGTCTTAATGTCCGTCTATTTGTACCACTATTTAGGATTCAACCGAAGAACGAGTCGCAGAGCCAGCGGGCAACTCGCTAAGGTTTTTGTGAATGATTAATGTTGTAAGATTACTGTTATCACAGCATAAGCAAGGGTGACATTACTGCCATTTAGGGTTGTTTCGGTCTCTTGACGTAGAAGTCGGGAAGTGTGACTGACTTTAAGGGTAATGTTTTATATGATACCAGAACCTTAATGATATTTCTTGTCAGAAGTTAGAGCAGTTTGTCTGGGTGATTGTGTAGGTTAGTGGTTTCCAACCTTTTCCGAACGGCACATTCTCTACGTCTGTACTTGTTTTATAAATTTATCAGTGTGTCAGAAATTTTCATATCTGAAAGTAAGCAAGATTCCATTAGGTTATTAAATGATTACAATAAGAACTTAGAGGTCGTTAAGTAGACAATATACTACAGAAAATATAAAAAGGTTGATTTATGCGTCAGAATTCTACTTATTCTTTTTCGTCATATCAGTTTCTTTACTGGGTTTAACGATTTTTTTTCGTGGCGAGACATTAAATTTTCTCAAATACTGAGCTGTGGACTGTATTGTTTCTGACTTTCTGAGAATTAACCATCATTTCCAAAAAGAACTGTAAGTCACTTGATGACGATGGCCATTGCTGTACTGTATGGGGGCGGTAAAATAAGACTTAATATTCGCTCTTTGAATGTTTTATGTTATTCTTTACCGGACCTTGACCTTGAGCATGCTTTTTTGGCCTACCTCTTCCTCTTCTACCAAGGGCAACGAGGCACACTCACATCACGAGAAACCCACCTTTTTCATGAGGTCACCAATCACACCGTCCCACGAACCATCTTCAAGCTTATGACCCCAGGTGGAGTACTCCTTTGGCTCCACAGTGAAGTTCAAGGTCTTCTGGAGAATCTCCAAGATAACGTTCGAGTAACCGACCATCTCCACCAGCGAACCTTCGCTCGATCTTTTAATTTCGAGCACCCTTGGTTTCTGAAAGTAGATTTATAACGTGTATGTATATGAAGATTTATGTATATATATATATATATATATATATATATATATATATATATATATATAAAATGCAATACCACTAAACTTAATTTTTATATTTCTATCACTCTGTTTCACTTTCCTTCGTGGTTTTGCATTTATTTATGTATTCATCATATTCCATATTTTCGTGATTCAGTCATACATACATACATACACACACATATATATATGTATATATATTATATATATATATATATATATATATATATATATATATATATATATATATATATATATATATATATATATATATATATATATATATATATATATATATATATATATATATATATAAAGACATGAAGGATATCAAGTCCGGAATCTTAAACTCAGAATTTGGTAGAATTTATGACGTAGGAATTAGGTTAAAATACCCAAAGTTTTAATTGGCAAACCCGTGCAGAAAGCAAAGTTACAACAAGGCAGCTGGGGTCACGCAACTCGGAGCAGGTTACGTGACTGACTTTAATAGTAATTCTTAATATTTTGACTTCAAATTGCCAATGCTTTCATCGTGGGTGTCATGGTATCCGTTTGAATCGTAAGGACTTGAAACTAAACTAAAATAAAGTAGCAGCAGATTTCAAGGGGAGACACGTAACCACCAGGGTTTGAAATCTATCGATTTTACATATCCTATCTCAGACTTTCTGGTAAATCAGGATACAAGCACATTTTACTCTGCTCTGTAACTCGATAATTGGTTATTCCATGGGAAGACTTGGCAACTACAGAATTGGAGGGAAGTTATTTTGTAACATTTAATTTAACATTTTCTCTGAAATCCACCTGTTTCGTGAAGCAATTAAGAACCATAAAACTCTTTACTTTCGGACTGTTAGCGATTATGAGATTGGCAAATTCTTTTGGCCAAATGACACGGAAGCTTGTGTTTAGACCCATAATGCAAAATTAGTCTTTCAACTGATCTCGTAGTTACTTTCGTACATTTGACTGCCTTTAATGTGTGAAAAGGAGTTTCTCTCTCTAATCTTTGTGAAGACGTTGTATATTGCCTTTTCTAAGTATGTGAAAAAGAGTTTTACGAGAGGTAGAATATGGCCTTACTTTACAACCGGAGAGAAATCGCTCAGTTACCATCACGTTCGAGTTGGAGAAAAATCTTAGTTTGCTTCAGTAAGTTCTCAAGTTGTTTCCTTTCAAAATTTGAACTCCTTTTTTGTTTTTTTGTTTTCACAGCCAAGGGTTAACGTTTCCTTTACACTTGATAATCCGTTGAACACGTAACTAATTCAAATCTACAACATTAATTATTAAATTACAACTTCAACTCAGTTGTTATGAGCAGCACTTATTGGTAAATGACTCGAATTATTTCATTATATAATATATCTCCTAATAAGCACCGAAGAAAATATAAATATGATTTGTTGGTAACGATACAATGTACGTACAGAGTAAAATTCGTTTTCAAGATTTTAGCTATTTACAGATGGATTTTACACTAATAGTACGCCAGGACATAATTTTCAAGAGAGAGAGAGAGAGAGAGAGAGAGAGAGAGAGAGAGAGAGAGAGAGAGAGAGAGAGAGAGAGAGAGAGAGAGAGAGAGAGCGCTAAAATACCTTTATAACTAGTGAGATTTCCTATGGTCATGTTACAAATTGTTTTTACCCGTCGAAAGGCTGATTCCAGTTCTTTCTTTAAACTTGAAGAAGTTGATGATTATAGATGGGGCCAGTGTTTACAGCAGTGAATAGCTGGTGGCAATAATGAATCGTCTTAAACGTTTAAGAATAATCTCTATTTAACGACAAGGACGCCATACATATTGCAGAATTGGCATTATTACGGCCAAAAATAATGTAGTTGGTGACAGTGTGCTGACATTCATCTACAATAACCATTATTAGAGATAATGACCCTGTTAACTGGCAATAAGTTTCGTGACCTAACATTTGGAAATATAGTTGCAATGCTATTACATACATAATTACATATCTTAAGGAGAAACAAGGTTTATCATAATTGCAATATTTGTTTACCAGTTCTCTTTACATGTCGATAGCAGTCACACTCATCATAACCAACAAAAAATACACTTGTGATACACTTCGCTTATTCCCTGATGGCATTTAGTGGTCGTTATAAATATTTGAAATACTAAAAGCTACTTGCACTATGCAAAGCGCATTCACTGGTGACAAAAGTTTATCGGAATACGTAAAATATATTAGTCGCTTAATTTATGTAAGTGAGTTGCTGATAGTGAGGGTTTATCTTTGTGTAGAGTAAACCTATTTTTTGTCAACTTGAATAATTCATTGAAGGTTGGAATTGTTCATTAAAAATACAAGACATTAATTGGCTGATAAGAGTTTGTACAGTGTAAGAACAGTAATAAAAATATAATAGATTTTATAAGAAATATATTGGTTAAATTCACTACATGCGTAGGATGACAACTACCATGGATAACTGAACACTTCGTTGGTGGCAATATTAACCAGACCTTGTTATTAACTATACTTACGTTAATGACACCGATAATGAGCTGGCGGGCCATGAAATTCGCCGACTCCCTTGGGAAGATGGGTTTCGTGACCCTTAGGCCTGAGGTCTTCGTCCATCTGATGGAAGTTATTATTATTAATATTATTATTATTATTGGCCATTTTTATTGGCTGTCGAAGCCTGGGGTGGGGGTGGGGTTATTATTATTATTATGGACCATTTTTGGGGTGGGGTGGGGTGGGGTGGGGTGGGGTGGGGTGGGGTGGGTGGCGAATTGTATTGGCTGGGAATGGAATGACCTATCTGGGAAAATCTGGCTGACCAACGTAATCGATGATCGGTTGGCGCCAGGTCCCCAGAGTTTTGGTCATACGGAGCGCCGCCTAAAGTAGTTTCGACAACCAACGAAAAGTCGCCAATAATTTTTGTAACCCCGCTTACGGGTATAAATATGGCATAGTTACTATTATTATTATTATTATTATTACTGGAAGCAATTGCTGTATCAACGGTATTTAGCTTGTAGCGAGCCTTATCCATTCCTCTTATTGTATTCTTCTCCTCTGCAGGTAGGTGTCATAAGAAATTTCCAAAGGACATGGAGAGATATTCCGCTTTCGTTGTTTATTTTGCACAAGCAGGTGCTCCTCTAATGAGAGAATGTACGAAATTTGAAGATGCACAGGTATTTATAGAATCATTCCAGCCTTCCTGCTATAAATGACTGTTCACCTCTTAACTTCATATATCCCCTCATTAGATGAGCACCTGCGTGTGCGTCGAGGCATGAGAGTAAAATAAACAACGAAAGCAAATTATCTCTCCGTGTCCTTTGGAAATTATTATGTCACCTACCTGCAGACGAGAAGAATATATAATAAGAAACAGCAATTGTTTTTAACAACACTGCCCTAAAAGAGGGACTGCTTCCATATTATTATTATTATTATTATTATTATTATTATTATTATTATTATTATTATTATTATTATTATTATTATTATTTCAAAGTCTCACACACTGGTACGGAACAAGTAAAAAAGGCCTTAATTTATAAAAAGGGGGAAAAAACAGAATGTTAAATAATGTTCAAGTGTGAGAAGGGGAATATAATCCATATCTTTATTTTTCCATAGAAATGGAAGAGTACATATGAATTGTTCATATGTGAGATATGGCTATGGGGAGAAAATGGAAAAGATGTAGAATGCCCCACACGTGAAAAATACGAGAAAAATATAGTGCCCACAAGAAGAAGTAAAAAAAAAAAAAAGATAGCTGGAAGGTGAAAAAGACAAAATATAGTTTTCATAAGTGAAATAAACTTATATGTGAAAGAAATATATTGCTATGTGAAAAACAAAGCCGTAATGAGAAATTAACAATGAATGTACAGTAGATACCACAAATGTGAGAAAAACGCAGATTGCCCAAATGTAAAGAAAAATGCATTGCCCAAATGTGAGGAAAAAATGTGTTATCCACGTTCAATAAATATCGATATGTGAAAAAAGGGGTATATATCCACTGGAATGAAAAGAAACAGTTTCAATAGATAAGGAATAAAGTACTCAAAAGTGTACAGACATTGACCAACAAATCTGACTACTTCTTATAGTTTCCTTTATTTTCATATGTCGCGCATTTGTTTAATGGTATATGCAATCATTTTGATATTTTTTTTCGTTAGCATCTGATATATTTTTGCTTGCTTTTAGACGGGCGTGGACGTATAATACTCAATTTTCATAAAAAAAAAAACAAATTACAGAAATATTCTTCGATTACTGCATCTTACTATGCAACGTGTTTTTATTTATTCATAATAAAACAGTTTTATTGGATAAATATCTCTGCTTGTGCATGAAGTAAGTAAATAAAAAACAAGTCCTTGTGTCCTTTTCCATATCCTGTTGTGACAACAAATTATTTGTTCAGTTGGCTTTCACTGTTTTGATGATATAACCTTTACGATAAGAAAGCAAAACACCGCACTCTTTTCCCGGTGGCAAATTCCTGAGATGTATGCTAGTATTGTAACTACCCCGGTTTTTTGCCATGCCTCTAAGTTAGGTTAGGTTTGGTTGCATTGGTACCTTCATGCTAATTTGGGTGTGGGAAACATAATGAGATTATTTTCAAGAAAATTCTATGGTTAGTCTTTAAGATATGGCGTCCCGCTTTTTTCAGGGAAAGGTCTCGGAACTATAGGCTACATCTTGGAAAAATGCTTCCCGGTAACTTAGCCGTCAAAATGAGATAAACTGTCAAGCTGATCCCGTAGCTTGGATATAACTTCCCTCTTAGTACAGTGCCCGCTTTATAAACCACTTTAATAAGTATCAATAATTCCTAGGGCAAATTAGCCATCTAAACACGGCGCACTTACTTTCCGATGACCTGGAAAAAGCGTGTCCCGTCCCCTGGGGAGATGAGAGTGTAGGCGACCCAGTCTCCTGCCCGATGGAGAGACGGACGCAGAAGGATCGAGATGCTGTCTTCCTCCAGAGTATTCGCTAGTTTCTGGTTGCTGGCTACGTTGTCTAAGACCACGAAGTACCACGTCGTTATCTGCGAGTTCGGGGAAGTCAGAATTCCTTTGTTTAATGGAACGTTTGTGAATTTAATGAATTTGCATTGCCATTCATCTTTTGTTGAACACATTCATTTCATAAGGATCTACATAGGTTTTAGAATGTTTGGTGACTGCTTAAATACTTTATCCAAGTCAAACTCGGTGGTAAAATACTTTCTGGACTGACGAAAAGTTTCGCATCGTAACGAAACTGGAAATACGAGGTGCGTTAGAGAGTTCCATGTTGTGGAAGTGAATAATCAAGAAATCAGAGGCCGTTTCAAAATAACTTTCTATGTCTCGTCAAACATTTATTTTTGTAACCTCGTTCACTTTCTAAAAGAACGAATAATTTTCTTTTCCGCAGCTCTATATGACCTCGTTCCTCATTGTAGTCAATTCTGTAGATGATTTTACGTTCATTTTTTTTTCCTTATCATCATGGTGGTTTGCCATTTATTATCCATTTCAGTAAGCGCGAGTCATCGTTTTTCTCAAATATCTTTCAAAATATTTATTTGATCGAAATGGCACTTTGATACATTGTACAAGGCACCTCCCGCTAATTTTTGGTAATATAGTGCATTGTCAAATGGTGTTAGGGCGTTTATTCTTGACTTTTAAAGGCAAATCCGCATGAGTCAGCAGGACTAATCTACGCAATCGAACGTCCGCTATCCCCCATAGACAGGAAAGTGGGGGCGGAGATGGAGACGCTGGGAAAGTGGGTTGAGGGAGGGATGAGGAGGGGAAGGGAGAGGGAGGGACGGTATGAGGATAAAGGACGTTCGATTGCAAGTCAAGAGTAAACGCCTTAACTAACACCATTTGACAATGCACTATATTACCAAAAATTAGCAGGAGGCGTCTTGTACACTGTCAAAGTACCATTTCGATCAAATAAATATTTTGAAAGATATTTGAGAAAAACAATGACTCGCGCACCCTGAAATGGATAGTAGCAATTATTCAATGCCAACATTCTTCGAAATTTCAGACTGCCGTGAAAACGCAGTTAAGCCGAGTCTTTTCAACAATCAAACCAGTCATCACATTGTTAAGTCTTCAATGTCGTATTGCATCATGAGAATATACCTATTGAACTCCTCAAGTTTTTACTATAGAACTGATAAATCTTCCACGAGTTGCAGTTATATATACTTGAAGTCATGCAGTGAAAAGCCAAAGATAAAAGAAGAAATATTTCTTATGCAAATGAATAATGAAAAAAACTTTAAAAACTTACCCCTATATTTATAACATCCATGTACTGGCGCCTCTGGAAGTGGAAAGAAAAGTCATTCCAGGTTATCTAAGATATGGAAAAATTAGGTGATTGGATATAAACCGTAAAATAATTAAATTTACGCCACGAAGCTTATTTCTGTAGACGGGGAGTAAATATCACCTGAGTGAAAATTTGAGATAAGTGTAGAGCACACAACCATGCAATTGCCAAGGATGGAAGAATTAGTATAACAGATGAAAATTAAAACAAAAATGAAGTGATTAAAAACAGATTTTCTCCGTTCACGCTGGTTGAATCGCGAGAAAAGTTGCCCTTGTGATCGACAATTCGTTTATTTTTCTTAACCTTCACACGAATTTAAGGTTAAGACTTTTGTGTTGTATAATTTTTTTTTTTTTAATTTGTCGAGATGTAGCCATCGCTCACACAACTCCGTACGGCAGGGGTTCCCAACCTGAGGTATATGTACCACATTTGTACTATCTAGGGGGTACACTGGATCCGAGAGAACAGCCAGTACTGAGCAATACATGATGTAATCTGCGTTGAGATTGCACAGTGTCGCGTCTTGTTTTTTTCATTTCTTCATTTTAGTAAGCAAATCTTTTACTTAAGTTATATCAAGAATAGGGTGAATACCATTTGTTTTTCACTATTACGGAACTTCCCGCGGCTGCAATCTGTACCCGTACGGGCCCTGAAAAGATCCAGTCTACACAAACAGATTTCATAATGCAGTCTACACAAACAGATTTCATAATGCAATCTTTCATAAAAAATTATATCAATGTCAATTTCACTGTTTTTTTCTTTTTTACACATTTCATGTCAATTTCACTGTTTTTCTTTTTCAATGCAATTCTTAAAATGGGGGGTAAGGTTATTAACCTTGCCGTGGTATCGCAGTTTCAAGGAATTTGCCTTTGAAGAGTTGGACTCAAGTAGCAAAATGAGATTAGCTACTGAAGTTTAGTACAAGAAAAGTTATCAATGGTTGGTCATTAAAGGGAACAGATCAGGTAGAGTGTATGGCATACAATCCAGCTACATTGTCAGAACTGAAAAGGCTAAGGTGTTCATACCAAATGGAATTGAACCTTTCTTGGAATCAGACCCTTTTGAATTTAGCCTTCATAAGATGTATAGGGGTTATCTGAACTCACGAAATAAATGAAATATGACGAGAAATACCAAATGGATTAAACTGAAATCAGGGGTTATCCGCCAGTGAAACAAGAGTGAACATATTTTTAGCTATATCGCATCAGACTTGGAGGTTTCGTTTCCATAAGTCTTGCAAGCCTGACTGTTGATTTATGAAATTTAGACTGTCAAACCAACATTGGGGTACTCTTGGTCATTCGGAGATTAAGACAGTGAAAAGAGGAAATTGGAGGGGTAGATGAAGTAAAAATGTCAGAAGGCGGAACTTGGAGAAAATCTCAAAGTTATACTGTGAAATAACAGTTAAGAGAGTTTGGACAGCAAGACTGGAAAAAGGAGACTGAATGGAGTTAAAGTAAAAGGCTAAAATTGAGGTGCAGCTAGGAGCCAAAGGGACGCTGCAAACACCCTGAATAGCGCATACTGTGCACCAAGTGAGGTGTAGGCCTACTAACGACACTCCCCCCGAACGTAGAAGTTTGACCTTAAGAGAATTCCCAGATTCCCAGCGAACAACTCATCTGTCCTAACGGTCGGACAGAGACAATTAAACCGTAGTTTTAAGGAAATGTGGTTCTTGAAATATTGCCTTTTTAGATAAGATGATTTAACACCTGAAAAATACGAAAAAGATTTCTGGTGTGTTAAAAGATACTAAATGGTCAAATATAAGCATAACAACCGATATGGATGGATGGTACTGAAGGCAGATAAGCCGTAGCCCACAATAAGCAAAAAGTAAAACAAACACCTTACAGTACAGGTTAGTGTAAATGAAGCCTTCTTAAGCATAAATTGCGTAGGGAGAATAGGAAACAAGTTTGGTCTAGCAGTGTTCGTAGTGGGTAAAATGACTTAATTTGAATAACCAAGATCATTCAAGATGTGGACTCGCCGACAATTATCTGTATGTCAGGTGACACATACCGTAACAACTATGGTGATCATGTCATCTGAGGAACCATAGACAATGAACTGATCTGCGCTGAGGTAACCTTCGGTGGGTCCTAAATGCGTCAGGAATTTGTGGAGGTTCGGCCACAGCTCGATCTGGATATAGCGGGAACATAACATGTTGGCGACAGTGTCAAGACCCTTAACTGAAATAGAAAAATATTGTAGTTTCGAGTTATTTTTGTGATTAGGTTGGCACATTTATTGGTCGTCATGATTAATGCAGTTATTTTGGGCAGTTACATTAGACACCAGTTAAGCTTCATTAATACGAGCAAGCCATTAATGTCAAATGAAATATTTTTCTCCATGTTTATATTTCAGGATATCGATGCTGTAGATTCATCTCAAAGATATCTTTGATTTTGCATTTACTGTGAATAAAATATGAATAGATGAGGAATTATCCAATGGAGTATTTATGTCGATGATAAAACAAATATACTGTAAATGAAATAGTGGAATTGTCTGTGAATGTTACACCAGTCATCTTTGACAAGGGAGAGATTCCGTTATTAAAATTAATTTATTTCTGGAAACCTTCAGCTCCATACCCACAACTCCTTTGGTGACGAGATGAACGTCGACGTGGCCAGTAACAGTCAAGATATCAATGAGAAAATGGCCCAGTTTCGCCCCAGCATCCGGCTCAGGTTTTGGGGTCAGCGTTAGTTTCACCCTGTCGGAACTCGACGGAGGGAGTTCGTTTGCGCTCCCATCTGTATTCGGGAGTAAAGAGGTTGTTATAATTACTCATGTCGCTGTTGTTGCTTTCATTATAAATAAAAGACTAGTGACGTAGACAGTTAGGTTCCACGAGGACAGAAAGCCTGATGTGAAGGAACGTTAATTGGAGTCACAATTGGCAAGGAGCAAGAAACTAATGAAGTAGGATTTAAGTTTGGTGAATTGGATACAAATAATTCTTGAAAAAATGGTAAAATAATTAAAAGAAGAATCAAGCAGAAGTATATAGATGCATAAGTAACAGATAACTTAATTGCAATGTACAGCACATAAGTTTCAAACAGATGAAGAAATCAAGTGCGACAGGCACCACAGAAGTGTAACTTTGATAAGAAGGTCAGTATAACAAATTAAATAAAAATGACTTGAGATCAGAACCTAAAGGAAATATAAGTCAAGGGCAAATGCAGTTCAAGAGTTTACTCATCAAAATGTAGTACAGGAAGAAAGGAATAAATGACTTGAGGTAACTGTTCTAGACTTGATATTTTAGAGGTAAAGAAAACTATTAATTCAAAGCACCTGAAAATGGATAAGAGATAAAACTAATGCCTTAAAAATAAATTTATGATGGAATATGAGTCTATACAACTAAATCATGATTACCCGAGTGCTATTTCTGCATTCACTGTAAAAAGATTGACCCTCTGAGCTGCATTCATGTTAGGTTCAGTTGTGCTAAAAGTAGAGACACTTTTTTTTTGAGTAACTGGAAAAGTAGACACTTTTTTTTTTGAGTAACTGGAAAAGTAGACACTTTTTTTTTGAGTAACTGGAAAAGTAGACACTTTTTTTTTTGAGTAACTGGAAAAGTAGACACTTTTTTTTTTGAGTAACTGGAAAAGTAGACACTTTTTTTTTGAGTAACTGGAAAAGTAGACACTTTTTTTTGAGTAACTGAAAACCTTTTTTTTTTGAGTAACTGGAAAAGTTCCACTTTTTTTTGAGTAACTGGATGACACTTTTTTTTTGAGTAACTGGAGTCACAAAACAATTAGAAGGAGCAAGAAACCACTATTCCATGCATCTTTGAAGGAATCAAAAAGGCAAAAAGGCATTAAAGAACCCAAAAAGATTTAAAATGCTTTGCCTATGATCGAAATTGACACTAGTCTTCATCATACTTTGCAGAAAAGAGTTCAGAAGTATCACTACCTTAATATTATCTCTTGTGCACTGTCTTGTACGCTTTCGCTGGACTCGGTTCCAGTGATTTTGATTTCAAGAAATTTAGGTGCAAAGTCCAGCACTGGTCTACTTTCAGCTTTCAGCACTAAAGACTGAAAAGGGCAAGTTGAAGTGGTTGGACAGCCAGATAAAGCGATCCAGAAAATAAAGGCGATGACTACAAAGATCTAAAGGTGAAAATTAGAGGAACCCTCAAAACTGGATTAAAAATTGATAGTTAGAGAGGTTGGACAACAAGACTGAAGGAAGGCAGCTGAAAGGAGGCAGAAGTAAAAGGCTAAAATGTGGATGAACTTAGGGTTCACTGGACCTGAATTAACCTCTTGAGCAAATTACAAAGAAATTCAAATTCAGTGCTTAGTGGAAAGTTATGTACTATAGCAGATGGTGCCAAACACAGATATAAGGCATCAACGTCTACAACTGTGCACCATATGCAATACTTACTAGCTGCGGATCTTGGATATCTGCAATCGAGACGTGTATCTTCGTTACCAACTGCAACGCCGTTATATAACGAAACATCTCCTCCCGCTCCACTTACAGAAACTTTCGCCTTCTTGTCAAGTTGAGAAACAGTAGAAGACCTGTAATTTTCCTCCTTTGTATTTCTCACTGAGAAAAGTCCTTCCATTGCCAGCTTCGTAGTTTATGTAATTAGGTCTAGGGGGCGTGGCTAAACTGACGTACTGAAATTCCGCTGACCAGCCGTATCGTTCCATTGCGGCCGCTCTTTTCTCTTCGTTTAATTGTGTTGAACTGAGAGCCGAGAGCAGAATCATTGTCATCCATAGCAAGGTACACCAAAGGCTTTTCATACTGTCGTTTATGTTAATATATTTGAGGCGATGAGTAGCATCACAGTCGGAATGGCCGTAGCTGTTCTAATGATTGCTTCTTCCTCCCTTTTCAGCCGTACAAACCTTGACGGGGAAAATAAAGAGGAAATGTGATATTAATCTTGACATGTCTTTCCATTTATGTCAGTTTTTCAAAAAGAACTTTCAAATTATAAATTTCAGCTTCAAATGATTTGCAATCTTAAGTAAAGAACGTCAGAGAATCTATTTTGAAGGACAATTCTTTCTATTTAGAACTATGTTACTGAGTAATAACTTATTTTTTTTACTTTCATTTTACCTTTTAGTTGAAAAATTCTTCAAAGATCCCGCTGCCGTATGATCTTTTAGAAACTGAAAACTTTTAGTAGACTTCAGTTCACTGGCATGGTTACTTTCACGTGGATAAGATTTATTTAGTCACGCTAATAAAAATGAAGTTTAATAAATAATCGTGATTGTAGGACTTCAGATTCATATGTATATGTGGTTCTTTTATGTTTCATGTCCATTTACTTTACGTATTAAATGTATGTCATTCCAATGATTCATTTAGTAATGACTGAACCTTTAGGTGCCTGGCAGTTTTAGTAAATGAAGCACCTCGGTGAATTTGCCAACTCCACTAAATAATATTTCGGTGTTTCCTTCATCCCAATTTACTGATAATAACGCATCGAACACACAGTGATTATGATACTGGCCAGTTTACTTGCTACTAGGTCTGAGCATTGCATTGTGTTACGTTAGGTCTTGCTGGTTATCGCCAGGTGATGTTTAAAAGTTCAGAAGTCAATGAACCTTTTAGATTTGTTTTTGCTAAGACTGTCAAATTTGTTTTTACGTCCTACATAAGTTTTGGGAACTCTCTATCTTTAATGCATTTAACATTAATTTTCCTTTATTCTGTCGTGTAAGTTTTTATTCTCCGTTCATTTTTATGTTTTGCTTTTACAAATAAAGTGCTTCAGTGTTGCTCATCTTTCTTGAGTCGCATTGTGGAACTTATACATAACTTCTTGTTGATTTTTTTTAATTAGCAAAAAAATTATAAAAGTTTTTCACTGTGAACTTTTCACTTCATAAGTAGAGAAAAATACAGTTTAGGAGGGCATATGAATTTATTACTCGCAGGTTTAGGGGTTTAGGGAAGGAGTGACAGAAACATATTCCTTTGGTCTTGAAGTCTAAAGGGACAAAGAAAAAATGGATTTGGGAAAGAGTGAAGGGAATCAAGGAGAGGATTTGATCCTGAATGGACTGAAATACTGAATGCTAGTGATTAAAAGCCAACATGTGGAGTGATCAACCTGTTACCAATGAAACTTCTGGACCTATAGATGATGTGGTTGTGCAATGAGTTACGATTTTCTTTAGATGTCATCTTAGGTTAAACAGGTCCCACAATTTCTTTAAGGAAAAGAAGTTTCCCCACAAAACATTTAAATTCTCAAACCACAACTTCAGAAAATGCAAATCTTACAAATGTTATTTCCCTAAATCCATCATAATCGTAATCAGACGTCAAAGTGACAAATGGAAATGTAAAATGTCTTCAGAAAATGTAAATATGTTATTCCTAAATGTCCTGAATACCTAAACCAGTTAATCTCGCCCTCAATAAGTATTACATGTGACAA
Organism: Macrobrachium rosenbergii; assembly: GCF_040412425.1. Taxonomy (NCBI): domain Eukaryota; kingdom Metazoa; phylum Arthropoda; class Malacostraca; order Decapoda; family Palaemonidae; genus Macrobrachium; species Macrobrachium rosenbergii. The sequence goes on from NC_089792.1 coordinate 18,365,450, forward strand.
ATTGTTGTAGTCACACTTTCTGAAGAGGGCAGCGTTCCGCCAAGATGTTAAACCACAGAAAGGCGTCAATAAGACTTCGTAACCGTAGCCGTCCTTCGGTCTTGGGTTGATTTTTTGGACGTTGATAAGAAGAAAGCAAGTTGTGTCACAATTTGACACACCTCGTTTTCAGGTCCTTATATCTGCGTCAGGTAAGAACAGATTTTACCGTGGTAAACGGGAAGGATTATTGGACATCCCATTCAATCGAAGCGTAACCGCTTCTGGCATGCTCCTTGCTAAAATAGAGCTAAACCTGTTTTCCGCAACGCGTGTAGTCTTGCCAAACGCGACTTAGCTAAAACAGGATACAGAACCAATCGATCGAATGAGAAGGGGATAAGATATAATAAACAGTATTCGTCAACTCCTTTGGATTTTCGGTCTTCATGTTAACCTGTGACACTCCCACCGTTTAGATAAACCCATTCTTTTTTTAAAGGCAGGTGAGGAAAAGCTTAGTTCAAAGCTTCTCTTTATTTAAGGTCTTGCGGCCAGCTTAAGGTCTAAGAAGCGTGGTTTGGGGGTAAAACTCTGGAAGGTTTTACAAAGAACACTATTACCCAGAAACCTACTCTATTTTTTTTTTTTGGTTTCCTCGGCGTCATATTCCCTTCCTCCTTTTCTTGTCTTTTTATTGTTTTCATTTCAACAGTATTCTTCCTTGCAAAACTGAACCCACTAACGCTCGTTATACCTGCACAGGCAAAACTGTGCAGGTATAACTGAATCATCTTTGAAGGGAGGCCATCACACCTTACCTTATGTTCAACAGGCGTGGGGCAATGCAGAGGCGAGGTTCGCCAGGGGAACCAATCCTGAGTAGGGAATTCTGTACTGTCCAGTACAGCAGCTTTACTAAGCCTAACGCCGAGGTCTGCCCCCAGTGATCTCGTATCTCCAACGATGTGGATCAGTGGATGACCAAAATGCAACTTAAACAAGCCATTGTTGAATTTTTAACACTCATTGCAGAGCTGAAACATCATCACCAAGAAAAATTACACTGGAAGCACCAACAACATTGAACTTCAACCTGCAGCAGTCATACAAGAAATCACACCAACAGAACGCCCCCCTGAGTAATGTCTTAAATACTCATGCAAAGGTACCCAAGATGTCTATCTGTTACTGCATCCCCCTTTGCCTTTTCTGTTTAAAATGGTAAAATCATATTTGTACCTTTTCTGTGAAAACAAGCCATTCTTACCCTCTTGAAAATAAGAGTAAATTTCCAATTACTTGGTTAAAGAACATAAGGAATTTACAATGCGGTTTACTGAATCATTACCGGACACGAGAGAGAGAGAGAGAGAGAGAGGCTAGCCATACTTTCATAGTCCTAATCTTTTGTTTGATTTATGGAATTATTAACTTGCTCTGCCGCAACTTTACGGATATGTCTAGTTTCGACCGGGAAAGAGTGAGGTAATTCGATCATCGAGGCGATGAACTCGCAAAGAAAATGATTTTCTTCGGGGGTACTGGGTCCTCAGATACGTATCCAAGAAGTTAAGTGACGTTATGCTACAAAAATAATGTCCACACACATATATAAACATTTATATCTATATATATTATATATACATATATATATATATTATATTTCTATATATACATATATATACACATATATAATGTATAATGTTTATATATAGCATATATATATATATATATACAAACATATATAATGTTTATATAATATATTATATATAAAAGTATATATATATATATATATATATATATATATATATATATATATATATATATATATATATATATATATATATATATATATATATATTTGAATACTGTAATACTACAGTATAATATATATATATATATATATATATATATATATATATATATATATATATATATATATATATATATTATACTGTAGTATTACAGTAAAAGACATTCAAATATATATATATATATATATATATATATATATATATATGTATGTATGTATGTATGTACTGTATATGTACTGTATATATATATACTATATATAAACATTATACAGGCACTCACAACATTATAAAAACAATAATCTACAGTTTTTACAGACGTCGAAAACGCTTATGGCGCATATTTTTCCTTCGACAGAATCTATTTGATTGATAACGAGTCACAAACATTGGCCAGGGTTGATTATCGAAATTTATTTATCCAGCACAGGGGTGAGTTGACAAATCTGAGCCACTGAACCTTCGAAATTTGAACTTACATGAGTCACAATACACTTTTTGTAACTTTCAAATCTTTAAAGTTTTCCAGAAGCAGGTGTTACACAATTCGGTAATTATAAATCTCACCAGACACATGTCACTTGTTCTAACTTCTAAGTCGTGTATATACCAAATGATAAGGAACAAAAATTCGATAATCTATTCAAGAATGAAGGGGGGAAAGAGGACGAAAATCATTCAATAAAAATATAAAAGAGAGAATCACAGAGAGGAAAGTATCTCATCAGAGATCGCAGGTTGGGTGGATTGCAGAGAGAGAGAGAGAGAGAGAGAGAGAGAGAGAGAGAGAGAGAGAGAGAGAGAGAGAGAGAGAGAGAGAAAGGCCATTGGATCAGTCACTATTTTATTGATTTCAGAACTTCTCCGAAGTTGTTCAAACTTCACTATCTTGAGGTCCTCATTTCACCTTGCTCACTTATTTCCGATGTAAAATTATGTATCTGAATTCTAAAATAAAATTTTGTAACAACTATAACTACAACACTATAGAATTATATGATCATAGTCTCACGGATTTTAGTTAATGTCCCTTATTTAACAGTTTCATGCAGCATGAAGATATAATTTAAATTTTGACTATTTGTCCATTTTCAACATTAAATTACTGCAGATATTTGCTCCCGAACTCATCAGTTTTTCAGACGTATTTGGTTTCAAAATGTTAGGGTTCTTACAAAGGTTCTTACAAACAGCAATCGAAAACTTATTCCTATTATGATTCATGATATGTTCATAAACACTAAAAATTAATAATTAACTTTGGAAACATCCTCAGAGCGGAATCAACATTTCGACAAGAACACCTTAAAGACAAGAAATCGTTAGACACTGAAATACAGATGAAAAGGAAAAACCTTTGAAACACTATAAGAGAGAATCTTTATAAGAGTTTGAATACCTCTTCCTCGTAGGCCCAAACAGCATTTACGAAAATCCACTTAAAAATAAATGGAGATTGGCCCATGCATGTGAGAGGTCTCTCTGAATTGAATAGCTTCTTAGCTGACGTGACGCCCTGATGGAATCACTTAGCATAGGTTTTTATTCATTTATATTCATTCGCAGTTCTGTCGTTAGAACTTTTCTCCAGGGCACAGAGAACGAAATATCTGAAACTCTTTCTATAGCTATTGCTTAGAATATTTTGGAATAACAACAATATATAGCCATCGGCATATGAATATCTTCATTGTCATTTTGTCTTTGTTAGAGATAATAAGTTACGCAAAAAACACATTCAACAAGTAAAACACACACGCACATATTTCTTCATCGCAATCGATATTCATATAGTATATGCTATATATAAACTGTATGCCACGGCCCACGTATCTTTCATGTATGTATGTAAATGAGTGAGTGCAGATGGTGTCTGTGTGTGTGTGGGTGTATCGGTGCCAGAAAGGAATAGAACAAGGCTAACTATAACCTGACGAAAATAAAAACTTCAGATTTCAAATACACCTTCAAGAGGACTGACACATAGTTTGAGACACTGACAGAGTGACAGCACAAACAACTGAGTTACATAAAAGAGTTTTTATAAGAAATTGAATATCAGTCAGGAAATTCAGAAAAAATCCGGATGTTTCAAACAATGTAAAATGCCAGATTTTGGGGAAGGTAGTTTATTTTGGCCAGGAAACTGAAAACTGAGCCACCTTGCATGGTAAGACTTGTATATGGAGTGCTGACAACTTCAGACTCTAAAGAGGGTTAACTATATACTCTGTCTAAGGAAAGATATATATATATATGTATATTTACATACATGCATACACTATATTAATCAATAACTGTTAATTAAAGGACGAAATTGAGAAAGAGACCTGATACGTATTATAAATCAACTAACTATAAATCACAATTAATTATCACCAATATGGACACACACACACACACACACACCACACCACACCACACTTATAATGTATAAAACTTTTATTTCGGCCCAGAAACTAAGCCGCGGCCCATGAAACTTTTTCAGCCACGTCCCGGTGGTGGCCTGTGTTGTTGGCACTTCGGAATGCCAGACGCACGATCATTAACGTTAACCTTAAATAAAATAAAAACAAGAGCCAGGCTGAAATTTGGTAATTTGATGACTAGCGATGATCAACGTACCAACTTGCAGCCCTGAAAAACAGTTTTTAAGATCTGAAAGGTAAACATAAAAACGGACAGACAAAAAGCCAAAAGTTTTCTTTTACGGAAGACAAAAACAAACCACCTTGTAATACAGGTATGGAGCAAAACTTCCACAGCCAAAGAAGGTTAACAACTTTTTAGGATACTTACTAAAACGGAAAGAGAAATAGTGTAGATATATGTATATTTATATACATACATATACGCATGCTAATCAATAACCGTTAATTAAAAGACGAAATTGGAAACACCAGCTGATACGTTTTATAAATCAACTAACAATAAAATCACCGTTAATTATCACCAATATGGACACACGCACACATACACACCCACACCATATAATGTATAACAATTCTAATTCCTAGCATAATCTAATTTTGCTTTTTCAGTCAATAAAGGCTATTTGGACTTGGACAATTCTGAATGCTACCTTTACATTATCGTTATATCAAGAGCCAGCAGGAAATAATGAAAGGTAGCAGTACCAAGAGTGAAAAACAGTTTCGAAATTTCAAAGGTAAACGAAAAAAAAAAGTAAAATACAGAACAAGTTAAGTATATCTTAGTTTAACCAGACCACTGAGCTGATTAACAGCTCTCCTATATTAATGCCTTTGGATTAGACTTATTTTATGGCTAAAACCAATCGGTTGAACATAGCAGCTTATTGTGGAATCCGAACTCATTATAGCGAGAAATGAATTTCTATCACCAGAAATAAATTCCTCTAACTCTTCATCAGCCGGCCGGGGGAATTGAACTCCGGCCTAGCCAAACGGCCTAACCAAGAAGCAATTGGTCCACGGCCAAGAATTGCACTTGAAGGATAAATGCTAAAAACGGAAACGAAACTACTAAGCAGTCTGTTACATAGTTACTAAGTTTTCAGCAACACGTTTCGTAAGCCAGTTATCTAGCTTATATTGTCCATGATTGCTAATATTAAACACACTACTTATGTTTATTGTGCTAGATTCTATAATGTTTCTATTAATAATATCTCTACAAAATAAAATTTCCTTTGAATTTTTCCAATTAACTGCAGGATCAAAACTGTCCATATGTAGAAAGAGGGCACTCGATGTATTCTTACATTGTACCCTGATAAGGGGTTATCAAAAATACACGAAAACGCTAGGTAATGCTGCCCTTCACTCCTGATATACAATCTCCACGTGTTGCTTGTGATCGTTTAACATTATCATTATAGTTTTCATTATTATGATATACATATATACATACACACACATATATATATAAACCACTGTTTTTATTATATAACAACTATATATATATATATATATATATATATATATATATATATATATATATATATATATATATATATATATATATATATATATATATATATATATATATATATATATATATATATATATATATATATATATATATATATATATATATATATATGGGTATGTTAAGTCTGTGTATAAATATGTGAAGTAACGCTTCTGGGTTTCTAGAAATTATTATTATATTTTACGGATAACTCCAAAAGGTTATGAATTTGTTTAGTAAGTTTCCATAAAACAAAATGTCCAAATAAAAAAAAATTTACGTCAGGGTAGTAAAAAAAAGCCGCAAAACTGAATATATAATGACAGTATAAGTAATAAAAATTTAGAAAATTCCTGAAAAATCACTAGGAGAGGAAACAAGTAAAAAATGGGCCGAAGTTTTTTCGGCGCAATCGAGTTTTCTGTACAGCCGCTACAGCGTGCAATCAAGGCCACCAAAGATATTTCTGTCTTCCGGTGGTCTCGCAATAATGTTGTATGAGCCGCAGCCCATGAAACTTTAACCACGACACGGTAGTGGCCTATCCTATATCGTTGCCAGAAGCACGATTTTGGCTAACTTTAACCATAACTAAAATAAAAACTACTGAGGCTAGAGGTCTGGAGTTTGGAATGTTTGATGATTGGAGGGTGGATGATCAACATAGCCAATTTGCAGCCCTCTAGCCTCAGTAGTTTTTCAGATCTGAGGGCGGGCAGAAAAAGTGCGGACAGAATCAAGTGCGGACGGATAGGCAAAGACGGCACAATAATTTTCTTTTACAGAAAACTAAACGGGGTCTAAAACTTCCTTCACGCAAGGCACCTTGCATTCAAGAATTTACGTTCAAGAATAGATCTCATTGCTCAACCAAGGTTTTGAGAGCACTCGTTATGTGTTTATCTTTTGGTTGATATTATTATTATTATTATTATTATTATTTAAGTAGATGAAGCCTATTCACATGGAACAAGCACACCAAAGGGGCCATTGACATGAAATTTAAGCTTCCAAAAACGTTGGTTTCAACCTCTCACCGCAGACTCCACAATGCAGCAGTAACTGGTCTTGTTGCAGAGCCAGTGATATTTCATCGCCCTGGGGTAGATTCGAACCCGCGACATCTGAGTGGCGTCCACGACACTAACTACTATAACAGCGGACCATGATTCTCCATTAAATATCGATATAGCAGCCAGTTCAGCTTAACACGAATAGAATGAGGGAATTCTGGGTATCCCCATATAAAAAGGAGAATTAATGATTCTGTAAAATGATGAATGTCAGATTTACAATTATGTGCGACCATTTTTTCATCTACTTAATAATTTTATGACTGTTTATTTCCTAGGTTATAGATTTGACTTCAGGGAATATAATAACTTTACACGTACTTACTGTATACTTTCCTAAAATTAGCCCACTAATTTTCAAAGAAGTTTATTGGACTAATTAAAGTCTGATTTACTCTATTACAAAAGGGAAGAGCGCTTTAATTGGTAATTTTTCTAATTATATTGTTTATATATACTGACACACTTATATATATATATATATAAATAATAATATATATATATATATTGAGGGTATACATATATAATATATATAATTTTTGTATATTATAGTTCTGGATTTGCATATATATATATATACATACATACTGTATATATAGTGGATTCCCTATTAGCAGTTCTGGATTTGGAATTTCTCTGTGGAACATATATATACATTATTCGCCTCAAAATTCGCCTATTCGCGGTATTTTTCATAGAGAAATATTCACAAATTACTGTGTTTTCACATGATTTTTGTGACTAAATGCGCTATTTGTGATAAACCTTTAAAAATATTCAGGTATAAGCATTTTTAGAGGGTTTTTTTTGTGTTTTGAACTATCAAAATAGGCAGTTATAAGAGTTTTTAGAGGGGTTTTAAGTATTTGAGGGGGGGATAGTGGTATGCATCCCCGCAAATACCGAGAATCGACTATAGATTATATACACACACATATATATGTATTATATAAAATATATATATATATATATATATATATATATATATATATATATATATATATATATATATATATATATATATATATATATATATATATATATATACTATATATATATATATACAATTATATATACATATATATATACACACATATTATATATATTATATATATATATATATATATATATATATATATATATATATATATATATATATATATATATATATATATAAATATATTTATATAAAAATAACCTGAAATACCCTCACAAAAATGTGTCTTAGCTTTGATATCCTAGAAATATTGCTAATCCTTAAATCATATGACAGTGACTTTGGTATGTAACTCTAGCAAGAGAGATTTACGTTATATCTCAAAGAAAATAGAACACTCCACGTTGCTTATTTAGATGGCAAAGATTTCTTCGGAATGGTAATTATTTTGTGAACATGCGATGCGCTAGGAAATGCTGTTGTTTCGGAATTTGTGTTGAAAGCAAGTTACCTTCTCGTTAATTACGCTTTGTTTTCATTCAGGATGTTTCGAAACTAATTTCCTTTTATCACAGATACTGCTGCAAAGCCAGACTACCGGTATGGTTATGATAACTAAGAGTTTACTGGTCTGGGGTTATATAAATGAACATTGTCAGGGTATGTTTTGTCTATAAAATATCTAACATCAATTAAATATCGTTTCCCGATAATAATAATAAAAATAATAATAATAATAATAATAATAATAATAATAATAATAATAATAATAATAATAATTTTTACTATTATTATTATTAGTCTGTAATCATCGCATACTACCTCCAGGAGTGTTTTGAGGAAAAATTATCTTCCAAACATCTGTTCTATAATTTAGACCCAGGGTCAAAATTATTATTTTTTTTTTAACTTTCATTCATGTGTATTTGTTTTTAATTTTTTTTTATTGTAACCCTCCCCTCCCTTGACTTAAGTCGTATATAGGACTTGGTTAGGTTTACGTCAACATAAAGTAAATAAATATATGAATCAACAATTATCAAAGAAAATTTTTTCAAAATAAAAAGGCATATGGAATGAATGTCTCACCCAGTCCAGTTCCGCAGTAACGAGGACTGACAGGGGCTGGCGAAAGGGAGTGGAGTCTAGCTCCGTTGGAAACGGTAGCCCGCTTATTTACAAGAATAATGTTACAAGAATCGAGGAAAACAGGACGAGAATTTCCAGCTTAGAATCAGGAGGTGAATGATAAATACATCGTGACTTTGGTAATGCTCGTAAAAGCATGAGCCTGCACTATCAGAAAGCCAGGTAATTTAACCAAGATTAACATATAAATTAATGAACTCGTTAAATAAATATAGCTAAAAACTGGGACCGCTTTTTTGATAATCGTATGCAATATCGTATTCTTCAGAAATTGACAATGAATGAAATTCTTCACTTACTGTTTCAAGAATAATCAGTCAAAGAGAGAAAGGCCACTCTTGAAAAACGTCTTCGGCAGTGATGATTTTCCAGGCCGAGCGATATAGGGTAGGTCTAGCGCTCACAACCGGTCGGAGGCAGCTTCGTCAGTGATTCGGTGGCTTTCGGCGACCCAAGACTTCATATTGGGTCAAGATATTTCCGTCCTTTGCCATGCGTCATGGACGATTCTTATCTTCAGCGCACAATGGAATATTCATCTTTGTTCATTGATTATCCGACCGTGTAATTACTAATATTAAGGACGCTAAAATATGAAACGTCTGTGTTTTTTAGACCGATTCTGCCTCGACGACATCTATCGGAAACCGCTCAGCAGATAGATGGCGTGATCACCCACCCTCCGTCCTGCAGCGGAGGCGAAGGTATGACGACTTTAGTTCCAGTTTTCTTCGATAGTCTGCTTTCTGGGTCGATAAGGGGAATAGTGGGCTGTTTATGGTTTATCAGAGCGTATTATAAGACGCTCAACGATATCCGCTATTAGCTGATAGATCATTATTTCGTGAATTAATGATGCTTTTCTTCTTTCTCTCCAAGGGAGATGCACTGGAAGAGGGTGAGCGGTTGCCAGAACAACTATAATTGTCAAAGGAAACAATGGCACGACGATTATAATTGTCAGCAAGAAATGGAATGTACTTCATTAATAAAAGTTCAGTTCGGTTTACGCGAGGAGAAAGATACAAACAGTCACCCACAAATAACTACAATACACACAAATATGTAATATATATATATATATATATATATATATATATATATATATATATATATATACTGTATATAATATATATATATATATATATATATATATATATATATATATATATATATATATATATATATATATATATATATCATGTGTGTGTAATGGGCGGTAGCCGGATATAGTTTAAACAGAAAATATCACGGAAGGACGTAAAAGAAAGTACGGTCCTGGTTGGTTTCATTTATATAACATTTTCGGTAACGACTGGCTGAGTAGACGATACCAGTCAGCATCATATCTTCCGTTTCATTTTATACTTGCAGTATTTAACACACACACAAACACACACACACACACACACATATATATATATACACACATATATATATATATATATATATATATATGAAATTTTTATCACACCGTATATACAATCGTGATATAAACGTAATATCATATGCCTCGGGAATATTCCCGATGGATTATCATATATATATATATGGACTGGTATATCTCGAAAGGACACCGATTTATCACACTCCAGTCGACGTTATACCCAGCCTGATGAGTCTTGGTTATACCCACTGAATCGAGACTCGGCAGTACAAATGTCCATTATCATATAAATTCCCCTTCGGTGATAATTCCCCCATCGGGGATATTCCCGAGGTAGCGATGTTAAGGACATTTGTAATTATCACCGAAGGAGATTTTATAAGTGATAAATGGACAGGTACTGCCGAGTCCGAACCCACGACACATCTTACCAGCACTGAGCGACGTTCGAGACTATCGAGACTTGGCAGTACCAGCCCATTTATCACTTATAAATTCCCTTCGGTGATATTTCCCCATCGGGGATATTCCCGAGGTAGCGTGAATTTGATATTAAGCGACATTTGTAGCTTCATGAGTAATGTTCTTCAAATATCATATTGCATGGAAAATGAATAATTCACTGATGGGCATAAATAAATGGCATAATAATGAAGTGAGTACATATACAAGGAAAATCCTTATTCGTAATTATGTCATAAAAATATCAAAAGCGAAATGAAAATAATTATCTGTTAGAAAGACCTATGGTGCGACTGTGTATTCAAGGGACGGTCTAATCCATCCCATACTAAACTGGGAAATATTAGCATTGGGATAAAAAAAGTCTAAGGATATGTAAGACAAAGTTTTTTCTTTATTAGTTTCCGGTAATATTAATACTAGTAAGTAGCAAAAAGAAAATTTTAATCGTTACCATCGGAGTAATAACGACACGATTACCAGTGATAACATATGTACACATTGTATAAATTTCGCTGGCAGGGTAAGCACACGACTTTTATGAAACTGCAAAATCAAACATTACACTGGAATAGGTTAGAGCATACGGAATCCAGTATAAAAAAAGTTTACATAGATCCTTCAACATTAGACTGGAACTAATTAAGCAAGAAATGGGCCAAAGCGTTGCTTGTCATAGTTTTGTGCCATTTATCTGGTAACTGATAAGGCAGAGTGTGAATTCAAGGCGAGTCGGAATATGCCAATGATAATGCATCCTTGACAACCGAGCTAAAGTACGACATTAAAAGTTATTTTCTTGGTGTCTAAAAGCTTGACACACTACAGCCTCTCCTTTGCTTACTCATATCCATATAAATGGCTGAAAAATTGCTGTAGCAAAAAGACTCATACAAAATGTATAAGTAGCCTGGACTGTTTTCAATATCCAGTGGAGGATCTGGGCAGCATTCATAGTCGTACATGAGAGAGAGAGAGAGAGAGAGAGAGAGAGAGAGAGAGAGAGAGAGAGAGAGAGAGAGAGGGGGTGGGGGCCGGCAAAATAACAACTATCTCCCAAATATTTGTAACAAGTTAAGAAAGCAACAAACCACATTTGAAATTGAATAAGCAATTAATTAAAATATATATATGCATAATTTTAAATTTTCGTGTATATATAGGTGTATCAACTGTGTCCATTGTTTGGTTCCGAGTTACAGTTGAATAATTAGGTGTAGTCTTTTACCGAACACAGCTTTTGAAAACAAGAAAATAAATTACTTTCATAAATAAGAAATTCTTGCAGGGACAGCAAAACGACCATTAAAATTAGATAGGGCTTTGGTATACATTGTAAGACCAGGCTTGAATGATAATGAAAGCTATCAAAGATATGAATGGGATAAAGGATCATTATTGTAGATCGTGGAGAATGTTATGAGAAAGTCTTAGTTTATCCTCAGTTTCAAACGGTGTCGATCTTCGCTTACTCTAACGGCTTGGTCTTTTAATTAACCATGTCGACAACTCGTATGTTGATGGTTATAAAACATGTTGCTTGCTTTCTTTAATTCTGATATTCCTGAGCAGACGTCACGCTCACAGACGGCGGACAGTAGCGCACTAAAACGCCACTGAAATGAAACTAAATAAGAAAGTGTGTGTTTAGACAATAGATATGCCTAAGGTAAATTGCGCCTAAGCTTCGAGTTAGCGAGTATACGTATTAAGCGTGACTGGAAGTTGTAACCTGGATGGCAATTTACTAAACTTCTCAGCAATCAATCACAGACTTGTTACGTAACTTTTTTCTAATATAAAGTGCTTAGTAATAACAACTAATCGATCCTCAGAAGCAATATCAAGAATATTCCCTAGATCTCACTCATAATTTATAAGCTGCTAACACGCATTTCATTTGTTATGACTCTTAGAAAACTTTTGTTTTAGCGTTTTTCCATTAACAGTCCCTGATAAAGGTGACTTGAAGAATTTATATAAATTGTAAATATTGAGCTAAATTTTGAGTTTTATTGCAAAACTATACAGAGCTGTGATCCCTGTTGGATTGACTTCGCGTTTTCAACTTTATTTTATATATTTGCACTTCAAGATTCAATATCTGAGCTGGTGATCGCTGGTAATGGGGAATTATGAACCCTCCACATTCATCCTTTCGCCTCACATGAGCCGTTCAACGACCGGGAGCTGAACCTCTTTGTGAAGTTCGTTTAAAGGTGAATTGAACCAGCCAATAGGTTTGCGTGCGTTATCCCTTCGTCTGCTGTTTAAACATTTTCTTTTTAATCAACATGATCATCCACCACATTCTCTCACAGTTGTTCATTCCTACGCTGAATTCCCAAGCTAAACCGGAATGGCAAAATCGACATAATCTAACAACTACAACCACCACAATATACAAAGGACAAAACCACAACTAAAACGTCTAAGTTATACTTTCGGGTTTATAGACTTTCTTCGTGGACAGTCCCGGAAGCATCGTCCCGGAACTAGTTCGTCTTTGGCATTACTGCAATTACTTTGAATGGAGCCCCGCCAAGAAACATATAATTATATCTATGACGTGAGGTAAGCTGTTTATAAATAGATAATTTCTATATTATATATATAGTATATATATGTCTAAATATGTAGCCTACATATATACAAATATACATTATTCCTACGTATATAGATGGCTTTTAAAATACAGTTCACTAATTATTACATATAAAATTAGTGAATTGGATATTAATCACCATTTCTGACTTAATATTTGCGAATATATACATATGTATATATATATAATATATATTCACAAATATTAATCCACGAATGGCGTTTAATATCCAATTCACTATACATAGGAAATAACTAACACCCAAGGGAAATTATAACTGATAAGTGCTTCGTCACAAGTGGGATTCGAACTGCCGCCTGGTTGGAAAAGAACGACTTGCAGTGACATTTGACCACTGATCCATAAGTAAATATATATATATATATATATATATATATATATATATATATATATATATACATATATATATATATTAATATGTGTGCGTTTGTGTGCGCTCATGTGCGAATATATATACACATATCTAGGCCTATATATGTCTTATGTATGTATTATATATATATATATATATATATATATATATATATATATATATATATATATATATATATATATATATATAAAGCATGAGCGTGTAAAAAAGTTATGTACTATACTTAGAAAGTTGTTAGAAGTCTACCTTTTTCCTGTTCATCCCGGCGAAAGCTTTCATTACTCCTTCTAAGCTAAAATTTCTCAACATTCCACATTCAATGACTACTGCTAAAAGCTCCTACATATCACCAAAGAACTTGTTCAAATTGAGCTCTGAAAAGGACAGTTCAGTGTGAACGGGAGAAATACTTTCAAAACGTGACCTTGACATACTGGCGGTACGACAGCAGCCGAGATGGGAATTCTTGTTTTCTTATTAATTAAAGTCATACTGGTTTTTATATTACAGATACGAATTAATGAAAGAGAATATCAAATTATTTGCCTTGACAATATGGTGGGCCGTGAAACACCAAGACCCTGGTGCAATTACAACTCCAATCGTTCCTCGGCTGCTTTCAGAGGTTCAGTAACAGATGTCGACCTCAAAACTGTTATTATCGTTTTGTTGGTGGAATTCACTGAAATTGCCAAACAAGAAATTCTGAAATCTCCATCAAAGCTCTTTTCGTCAAACATTGATTCGAGAACTTAAAGTAATCTTTGAAAATTTTCGTATTTTATTGAGAAACTTTTCCGATTGCAAGTTGACTTTTACCGTTAGCATTTGGGCGTTTGATTGTTAAATGACGTAAAAGATAAAAATCATATGTTAATACCATAACCATGCATTCTTTATTTCAAGGTCAACGCGTCTCATTTTTTTCCCATTAACTGAAAGCAATTAAATCCAAATAGTTCTTTGCAGCTTTCATCAGACGGATATTATAAAGATACTATGTCGCTGTAATGATAAAGCACCTTTCAGAATATGCAGTGGCGAAACATTAACGAAATCATAATGTCTGAGCTTTTATCTAATTAAAATGAGGCATTTTATCTTATAATTGTTTTCCTTCGAACGATAATAGGAAGGTCCAGTCATTTTTGTGCGCTATGATTTCGTCTCGGAGGACGTGATTTAATTCTGTATTGAACTTTTTGATAAATTATTATTATTGGTGAAATATTCCACACCGATGTAAGTAAATATATACTTAGAAATATATACAACGAAAGCTTTCGAGAACCTGCCCGACTCTCCATATCAATTATGAGATTGATAAGCAGAATTGAGCAGGTTCCCAAAAGTCCTCGCTCTCTCTCTCTCTATATATATATATATATATATATACATATATATGTATATATATAATGTATATACATATGTATATATACATATATTTATAACCTATATATGTGTATACAAATATATATGTATATATATATATATATATATATATATATATATATATATATATATACATATATATATATATATATATATATATATATATATATATATATGTATATATGTGTGTATATATGTATATATATATATATATATATACATATATATTATATACTGTATATATAATTTGTATATATATATATATATATATATATATTGTATATATATATATATATATTTATAAATACATATATATACATATATACACACACGGACATATATATATATATATATATATATATATATATATTATATATATATTTATATGGATATATATATATATATAGCGGAACAGACTGCAGGCATTTCCAAAATATAATATATATACAAGGTAAAAGCTGTTCTCATTATTTCGTCGACGGGAACGTTTGTAAATAAATAGGTCTATCGTATTTCTCTGTCCGGACTATGAGATAGAAAGGTTGTTAATTCCAGATTATAAGTGAGTGTTTAATGGATAATACTACGCATTAGCGAAACAGCTGCATTGACAAAATACAAGGATATAAGTTAGACGCCTGTGTGCATTTTTCACTAGAAACAAACCCACGACAACGAACAAACTCCAACGGTACGAAGATTCCTACAAAAAACTCACTGGTGCCATTGAGGTATTTGACTTTGAAGAAAATTATACATACACATACATACATACATACATACATTATATATATATATATATATCTATATATTAACCATATATTTCATATTTTATATAAAATATATATATAATAGTTTCATCCATGGATACAGTGGTTATTATATGTATATATATATATATATATATATATATATATATATATATATATATATATATATATAGTAAAGACTTATACTGTTGGAAAGCTTGACTATGCTCGGCATCCCACTTCCAGGGCTCGTCCTTCCTCAAAAGTTCATTCAAGGGCCCCAACACCACAGTGGCATTTACAAGGAACTTCCAGTAAAAGTTCAACATTCCCAGGAAACTACACAACTGGGTTATATCCTCAAGTTCGGGAGCACTTACACTAGCCTCCAACTTCTCTGGTGTTGGCTTCAGCCCTATAGAGTCAAAACAAGGGTGTAACCTAAACACTGCACCTTATTTACACCAAAAGAACACTTTGTAGGATGCAGTTTCAGTCCCACATCCTGTAATCTTCTTAGAACTTCAAATAAACGTTCTTCATGCTCACTAGAATTTGAGCCCGACACCAAAATGTCATTAAAGAACACACACATGCCCAGAATACCCAATAAGAGATAATATACAGCTCTCTGAAATATTCCTGGAGCACTAGCTATACCAAAACACAAGTGATTGTATTGAAACAAACCTTTGTGGATATTTACAGTGGTCAATGGACGTGACTCAGGACTGAATAAAATTTGATTTCATTCGTCATGTCAAGTTTTGAAAAAATTTTACCACTATCCAAAGCAGCAAAAATATCCTCAATCCTATGTACAGGATAGTTTATGACTTTAGTAGCATTGGTTAACTGTTAACCTATAGTCACCACAGATACGAATTGTTCCATCGTCTTTTAGTACGGGCACAATAGGTGCGGCCCAATTAGTGTGTGCAACAGGCTGAATAATACTCTGCTCCAACAGCTTATCTAAAGCAGCATCAACCGGCTCTTCCAAATCAAAAGAAACTTCTAGACCTTTGAAAGTTCCTAGTTCATCCTTGAACACTTCTGGATACTAAACTACTACTGACTTAGGCTTATCAGCAACATCATGAATAGTACAGTCATCTAAATTGACGTGAAATCTCAGTGCTGGCATCAAATCATGGCCAAATAGGTTAGGATCCTTGTCCTTAACAATGACAATGGCCCAGTCTTCCAAGACCCGACCTCGGAAACCAATCTTCACCTGCATATGGCCCCTTACTTGGATCCATATCGGTTTGTACATGCTGCACCAGTGTCCAGCTGAAATTCTGCATCTGCCCTATCATTTAGCATTAGTCTAACGTAATAGGCTTCTTTCAGCCCTTCCATATTAGAGGAATTAACTGATGAAATGTATTCACTTGACTCCTTACCACTAGAGTTATCTACCGGTAACTCTACCAAATTTACATTCTTAGACACAGCTAAAGTTTTATTTGTGATAGATTCTAAGAAAAACATACTTTAGCAAGGTGGCCCTTGTGTTTACACAAATAACACTCAGAATTCTTAAATGGGCAGTCACTCTTCCAATGACTTTTCCCACAGCCACTGCAGGGTTTCATAGGTTTACTTGAAAGAACTTCTCTAGCTTTTCCTTCCCACCTTGCTTAGACTTCTGCTTAGACAAGGAACTAGACTTAGGAGTAGTTCTGACTGAACTCTTGGACATCTTTCTCAGCTGCTTCCCTTGCAACAGCAATCTCTACTGCATGAGTGAAAGCCAGGTTCTTCTCTGTCAGAAGAACTCATTGTGTACTCTCTTCTTTGAGACCATAAGTAGCTTGTCTCGCAGCATCTCCTCAAACTTATCACCAAACTCACAAGTAGCTGCCAAGGATTTTAAAGCAGCCACAAAAACTGAAACATTTTAATGAACCTCTCAACTCCTTTTATAATATTTAAACCTCTCATAGATAACTGTCACTTGTGGTTTATAGAGATTCTCTGGTGCTGTAACTAGTTGCTCAAAAGTACACTAGCTAGTCCACACAACTTAGGACCTATTATTGATAGAAACGTTGGCACCTTCCTATTGTCACCTGTCATTTGCCTGGAAATTGAGAGGCACTCTAACCACATAGGTAGAAAATTTCTCAGATTCCTCAAAAGGGCCAACATTCTCTATGAAAGCCATGGCTAATACAATTAGGTAAATTAGAAATAATCACAAATAGGCAAATTACAAAAAGTCTTAATTAGGTTAGGTTACATAACTAAATTATTGCATCAATGCACTCAGTAACAATGCACTTTAAGTTACCCTCACCTTAAATTAGGTTAGGTTTGTGTATATTCAGTTAGGGTAATGCACAGTTAACTTAGTCTAGGCCAAGATTTTATGGTTAGGTTAAGCTAATGCAACGTTAAGCCAGCTTAGTTTTGCTGGGCTGGAATAACTCATAGATTCATTGGACAAAACTTAGGTTAGGCTAGGTTTACCTGGATAACTTAGGTACATTAAAAATAACCCAGGCATAAAATAAACTCAGCACCTGAGATTAGGCCTACATCCGAAATCAATTTCATGGCAAACCTCTCCAATTCCCCTATCGGTAGATCTAAGCCAGCTGGCTGTTCGCGGTGACCTAGGCTATGGCAGTTGATGTTTTTCTATAGAATTTTACCTGCTGAACAACAATTTTAACGTTATTTTTGTTGCTCAGCTGTAATTAAGCTGTAAATTATCTTAGAACTGGTGTGGTAAAACCCTTTCAAGAGCAGCTAACAGTATGAGGGACCCATTGGGGAATTCGGGGTTTTGGTTTGGTAAATAACAAAAGGTTTGGGTACCTTATTGTTGTATTTCTTTATATATGCCACTTGGAACACGAAAACAAGCGTAAAAAGAAGAGCTGCTTAGTGGAGCCGTTCAGAGGCCCGTTACTGTTACCACTGATTCTAAGCCTTAACATGCATACACTAGCTTTCGGTTCACCAATCAGCAGCTGCTGGTTTTCTGTGCTAGTGAAGACAGGAAATGATGTTTTCCATTTGGCTTGTTGAACAAGAAACAAATTACCTCTTGCCAAAACATAAGCCCCAGTAATCTTTAAAAAACCAGATTCAAGGTACAGCACCATTGCTGCCACGGGACCTGAAGAGGCCACCCAAGTTGAAAGCACAAATGGTAATGTTTTGTTTCCCTTGTGAAGATCGAATAGTGTGCCCCTTGCTTGGATGGACTTCTGGAGCTGTGTGGGACACACTGGTTAGACATGCAGTTTTCGACCGTCAAAAAAATTTTGAGTTTCAATAAGGTAAAATAATATAAGAAAACGCCATTTCTCGGCTAAATACCATAGGTGCATCTAGCCGGCTTAGAATTAACTCCCAATCTATTTTAGGTTATGTTAAATTTGCCCTCTGGTCTGCTCCTCTTCGTCACCACTTGTAATGACTTGGCCAACAAGCATTACTTAAAACTTACATGGTTACTTAGGTTATATTAAAATCATTGATCACTTAGCGTTAGGATAGGCTAGGGATATATTATATCTTAGTTAGGACAAGCTTCCCTGGGTCACTGGGTGGTTAGTCTGCTGCCACTCACTGGACAGCAACCTAACACTGGTAACTATTTACATAGGCTAACATAATATAACATTACAGACTAATGAATGTACATAGTACAGACTTACCAGATTACACTGACACTGATCTTTAATAATACTTTAAAGTAGGCAAGGGAATGGGAAAAGGATTTGTTAGTATGGCAATATGGGATTGGTGCTAGAATAAGGTAAATTTAGGAAGATTGTCTAATGCGACATTTAACCAAGTACTCTGGAACAAGGCTTCACACATGCTAAATAGCACCCTTTAGAATAATATTTACCCTCTACAATTAGGTAATGTTTCTCATAAACAAAATATTAGAATTGCTTTTATATATTAGTTAGGAAACTGAAAGACATACTTCTTTATTATATATATATATATAAATATATATATATATATATATATATATATATATATATATATATATATATATATATATATACACAATTACATACTAATCCATTACACACACACATACATACACATATATATATATATATATATATATATATATATATATATATATATATATATATATATATATATATATATATATATATATATGTGTGTGTATTATATGCAAATTTTTGACACAATACGAACACTTGCTTACCTTACAGTACTTTAGTATCCCTTGCATAAATGCTGTTCAGGACTGAGTAGCGAGTACCATTTTCTTTTCCCAACAATTAGGGATCCTACCCTATTCTACCGTAGTAAACTGAATTTCATCGGTGATGTCTATTAGCAAATTTGTAAAGATAATCAGCATGAAAGCTCGAAACTCCCTGGTCTAACATCAAATGTGTACATGTATGCATATGTGTACATGTATATTTAATTATATGTAAATTTATTGACACACACATACACACACACACACACACACACACATTACCTATACAGTACTTTAGTATCCCTATATATATAAATACTGTATATATAAACAGGACTTAATATACAGATGTAAATACCATTTTTTTTCCCAACAATTAGGGATCCAAAACCTTTCTACCATAGTAATTATTTTTCCGAATTTCTTTTATAGAGATGTCTGTTTGTTGCATTTGCAAAGATAATTAGTTTCAGTATCTCTGAAACTGCCTATTTATTGAATTATTTTTTCTCCATGTATTTATTTATATACATCATGACTTTCAGCACCATTCATATTGTGATTCCTACATTTTACTAAGAACTCAATTGGTTTTTAGTTTTCTGTAAAAGAAAACTAAGTCTAATCCTCCGCACTTTTTCTGTCCGCCCTCAGATCTGTTAAAACTGCATTGAGGCCAGAGGGTTGCAAATTGGTATGCTGATCATCCACCCTCCAATCATCAAACATACCAGATTGCAGCCCACAGCTTCACAGTTTTTTTTTTTTTTTTAGAGGTTACATATATAATAGTGCATCTGGCAACGACATAGGCTATATACCAGGCCGTATTAAAGATATATGGGCCGTGGTTCATATATATATATATATATAGACCACCGAAAGATAAATTTGTTTCGGTGGCCTCGATTATAAGATGTGCAGAAAACTCGATTTGCTGCATGTGATTTTTACCTCCAACTTTTGATTCCTGACTTTTATATTATTATCTTTATTGGCCGATTTTTATCACTTGTGAATCTTATTATTTTTTCTTATCTGCATTTAATGGTGACCAGTTCAGATATTTTCTTTGTAACTGCACAAATATTTGATTAGATGATTATTTTTTTTTGTATTTATTTGCTCTGGTTTTCCTATACCTTTTTATTTTGCTGATTTTCATTTATGTGATTCCTATATTTTAGCTGATTTCCGAAATTTTACAATGGTCTTTTTTTTTAACATCATCCCTATTCGTTTCCCGTCTATTGTTTAAAATTCGAAATTTACACTGTATATCTGCTTAACGTTGTTTCCCTTATTTATTTTTCATTAGCAAGACTGATATTTCATGAAGTTTAGAAAACACTTTTTGTTTTTGTCATAACATACGTAGACTACCTACCTCTCTCTCTCTCTCTTCTGGTGGCTACAGTTTCCTCTTTATTTACCTTTATATGGTTAATATGAGATTACGTTTGTAAAGGAAATGGAAAACAATTTTGGTTTCCATTTTTAAATGTCAGGAGGGGAAACAGTGTCCCAGTTCCAAGAGTTATGAAAACACCGGACTTTCGTGTCACGGGATGCGGATTTTTTTTTTTTTCGCTGTGACTACAAACAGGTCAAACTAACTTGATATAAAATTTAATACTGGTCATGCATCCCCAAATATGACATAAAGGTGTTCAGAGAGATTAAGGGTCAAAGCAAAATGATATACACAGTATACAGAATCAGAAATAATAAACAAGTGAGAGTGTTCTTCCTAAGAATCAGCTGCTTATATCCACACAAATGAATCTGTCGACTATTAATATCCATTACATTCATTACAGTCCTTATTTTTGAAAATAAATCTTTAAATTTTTTTATGTGATGATTCATTCATTCAAGATGATCTGGCATCCCAATATCAACGGTCACTGGAGTAATTTAATGACCAAGAATCGTGACTAGGAGCCATTCAAAGCTACATGAAGCTTGTAATGGTCTGCCATTTGTTTTTTCGTATCAGAGTTTTTAGTGAGGGTGAGTTTAGCAATGCCTGACATTAAGTTGTAATGTCTCGTGTTGTCTGGACTCGAAGGTGGCTTTTTCGGATTTAATGGGTCATTTAATGAATGAGCAAGTAATAAAGACATTTAATGCCAGTAAATTAGTGTGCAATAAAGTATTTTCGTTGGCAAGCAAGCTGGAAGTCACGCGAAGCTATGAAAGATCTGCTTGTGAGCACCGTAACACCGTTAATAAAGTGTGTACATCGGCACAGTATTTATGTCTTTGAAACACGAAACATTTTTTTTGCAAGAAACCGGCAGCTATTGTAACCCCACTAGTGCGGTCAAACGTTTTTCGAACCAGGAAACATATGATATAAAAAATACTTTGTTTTTGGTATAGGAATCCCGTTGATTTAATAATAAGTCCTTTATTCTATGAAATGTTTTGGTATAAGACGCCCTTTCGTAAGTCTTACGAAACCTCGTTGTAAGGAATATGTAGACATCTGCAATATGAACTCTGAATAGTAAGCCAAACTGAGAACCTTTCATAAACATTGGAGATATGACCCTCCTACGTTGAACAAGCATATTCAGTAAAATATGAACAGCGAAGATAGGTGCAGGGCAACGTGGGTCTGAATACGGACAGTAAATGGCAGAATAAAATGCAGATACAGTGAAAGGAAATTATGTAAAAATGGGGAGCAAGGACCGAAATATGCAACACATATATTTACTTGGTGCTCGAATAACACAGAGCTACTATAAACCGAGCCTTGAGCATTGCAAAGCGGAAATAGCAGTAGCGGTAAATTAGAGCCAAAGTGTGTAATTTGCTTTGAAGCATTCGTAGATATTCAAGTAGTTTATTCTACTGCATGAATTTCGTCCCTTGATGTAAACAACCTCTGTGGGGTCTAAACCTTTTCCTTCAATCTGCTTCACCGGTCGAGCTCCTGGAGTCCCTTCGCAATTTTAAACCCAGACGACTCATCAAAGCAAACATGCACAACAAGTCTCTCCTTCCTCCATACGCATTTACTCCATGACCTTGTGGACTCTTAAAAACAGTCATGGAAGCAGGAAGCAGGAAGGCAATATATAGACCCCTGGGAACCCCGGCCGCCATGAGTTATGGACGAAAAACATTGTCACGTCTCGCCGATCATTCTCCAACTTGCAGCAAAAATTTCGGAGTACAAAACGACTCGGTTCAGGTGCAAAACGGCCGGGGTTACAGGAAGGGGGGTGGGAAGTGTTGCTGGAAGAGGGTACGGTGTACCCCATAATATTCCTTCAATCTCTTCAGTCCTTTGCTACCCATAAATCGCGTCATCCTAAAAGCTTAGCGATTACGTCCTCTGCTTCCTCGACGTCTCTGTCGGTATCATGACTGTGAGTTTCTTTATACTTTCTAACATTCACTTGGACTTTGCTTTTAGATTTTGCATATGGTTTTTTTTTCCGGTTAGCGTTGTTCTCGACAGATAAAGTAAAAGTAAAAGTTCAAGCATAATGCGATAATTCGGCATGGGGATTTTAAAATCTTTTCCCTAAATGACAAAATGTAAATTCTATGATTGACCAAGCGAAGGAAATTTCTCTCCTCTACGAGCGAGGAAAATTATTCTTGTGGTTGATAAGAACGTGTGCTGAATTTTCTATTACCTTCCGACCAAATGCAGCTCAATTCAATTGGCTTCATTTTCCTCTCCTGGATAACTGTCATTTTAGAAATGAAGATTGAAAACTGACCAGAACTTGTGAAAAGTGGAACCTCTTAAACAGAGATAACATAAAATGACGTCTTTAACAAGATTAACAAGAATATTTGGCAAAACTGCCGAACCATTAAGAACGTTCAAATTCTTACTATTACGTCTGATAAAAACTTCCTAAACGTTTCGTCGTCGTCTGAACCCGAACGAAGTGTATTCAGCTTTTACGGCAGGTCTGAACTGGGATCCAGGAAGCAACAAAACGGTCTAATGATTCTTAAATATACTCGTGTCATTCATTCCTTGCCTGGATTTACCTTGTTTTTTATTGTCCTGCTCTTGGGAGGGAAGAAGAGTACACCTCTGTGATGCGTATGAGACTCTGGGGGGTTATTCAAACTTTTGGTGAGTCTGTGGATGACTGGACACAAACGCATGAACTCACATCCCAAGACAGGAACTGGCTCAAGACGACAGACACACACAAACACTGAAGACAGGACAGGATAGGACAGACTGTGTTTTAATATGACAGATTTTGTTTTGATATGACATTTGTAAACAGACACATTGTAGACAGGAAAAGATAGAATTTTGTTTTAAGGAGACGAATAAAAGGACGTACACACAAACATCCTTAAGACAGGAATAAGAGATAGTTTGATCTAATATTCTATACATACAGCCATATTCATATTATCACATCATGAAGGCTGATGACTACAGGATTTAGTTAAGACGACAAACACTCACAAATACCCTTGAGAAAAGAATAAACTATGGTGTGATATGTGTTTTCTATGCCAACGGGCATTACAATTTTTAAGACACCCAAGCGAATGCATGACAGATGATTTAAATATTGGGCACAAGACTTGTAACTTCTGCAAAATAGACTGCCCATATGAGGTAAAAATAAAAATAGGAGGTGCAGGGGTACGGCCAAGATAAGAGGAATGTGATAAAATTCGGATGACAGAAACTCATGGAAAGTCACAAAAATTAAAAACGAAAAAGTAGACAGAAGTTTAAAGCTAAAATGTTACGACAACCCTCTCAAATTTCCATTACTCTCCATAACACTGCCAGGAAGACGAATACTAAGAACACCCAAATATCTAGGTTCTTCGTTAACTTATATGATAACACGATCAAGTTGATCTACAAAGGTCATTCAAGTCAGACACCAAGTTCTACCACTGACTGAAGAAAAGGTCGCAAGACTGGGGACTTTAAGGCAGCTGTTTCTGACAGCAAAGTAAAGTAAAGTTCAAGCGATAACACTTTGGCATTTGTCAGTATAGTTTTATCATCGATACATTTTCAGTGAAATCTGGATACTAGAACCACCGATGTATAAGTTATTTGTAAACTTAAAAACCCTTGTTTGTATCTTTGCAAAAATCATACAACAGGTCTTTTGTATGTGATATTACTTTGTAATATTAGCATTGCTTTTCTCAAGACCTGCAATTTTCTTGATTAGTGCCTGACAAACCAACTCATTTACGAATGAATGAAAGATGATAAAAAAAAAAAGGCCGAAGACACACTGTATACAGAGGATTTTGACAGAGTAGTTTCCTGCAGACAGAATATCATTGCTTGATTCCTCAGGCCTTGACAGAGTAGTTTCTTGCAGACATTGCTTCATTCCTCAGGCCTTGACAGAGTAGTTTCTTGCAGACATTGCTTCATTCCTCAGGCCTTGATTGAGTAGTTTCTTGCAGACATTGCTTCATTCCTCAGGCCTTGATTGAGTAGTTTCTTGCAGACATTGCTTCATTCCTCAGGCCTTGAAAGAGTAGTTTCTTGCAGACATTGCTTCATTCCTCAGGCCTTGAAAGAGTAGTTTCTTGCAGACATTGCTTCATTCCTCAGGCCTTGACACAGTAGTTTCTTGCAGACATTGCTTCATTCCTCAGGCCTTGAACAGAGTAGTTTCTTGCAGACATTGCTTCATTCCTCAGGCCTTGACAGAGTAATTTCTTGCAGACATTGCTTCATTCCTCAGACCTTGACAGAGTAGTTTCTTGCAGACATTGCTTCATTCCTCAGGCCTTGACAGAGTAGTTTCTTGCAGACATTGCTTCATTCCTCAGGCCTTGACAGAGTAGTTTCTTGCAGACATTGCTTCATTCCTCAGGTCTTGACAGAATAGTTTCTTGCAGACATTGCTTCATTCCTCAGGCCTTGACAGAGTAGTTTCTTGCAGACATTGCTTCATTCCTCAGGCCTTGAAAGAGTAGTTTCTTGCAGACATTGCTTCATTCCTCAGGCCTTGACAGAGTAGTTTCTTGCAGACATTGCTTCATTTCTCAGGCCTTGAAAGAGTAGTTTCTTGCAGACATTGCTTCATTCCTCAGGCTTTGACAGAGTAGTTTCTTGCAGACATTGCTTCATTCCTCAGGCCTTGACAGAGTAGTTTCTTGCAGACATTGCTTCATTCCTCAGGCCTTGACAGAGTAGTTTCTTGCAGACATTGCTTCATTCCTCAGGCCTTGACAGAGTAGTTTTTTGCAGACATTGCTTCATTCCTCAGGCTTTGACAGAGTAGTTTCTTGCAGACATTGCTTCATTCCTCAGGCCTTGACACAGTAGTTTCTTGCAGACATTGCTTCATTCCTCAGGCCTTGACAGAGTAGTTTCTTGCAGACATTGCTTCATTCCTCAGGCCTTGACAGAGTAGTTTCTTGCAGACATTGCTTCATTCCTCAGGCCTTGACAGAGTAGTTTCTTGCAGACACTGCTTCATTCCTCATGCCTTGACGAGTGGGTTCTTGCAGACATTGCTTCATTCCTCAGGCCTTGACAGAGTAGTTTCTTGCAGACATTGCTTCATTCCTCAGGCCTTGACACAGTAGTTTCTTGCAGACATTGCTTCATTCCTCAGACCTTAACAGAGTAGTTTCTTGCAGACATTGCTTCATTCCTCAGGCCTTGACAGAGTAGTTTCTTGCAGACATTGCTTCATTCCTCAGACCTTGACAGAATAGTTTCTTGCAGACATTGCTTCATTCCTCAGGCCTTGACAGAGTAGTTTCTTGCAGACATTGCTTCATTCCTCAGGCCTTGACAGAGTAGTTTCTTGCAGACACTGCTTCATTCCTCAGGTCTTGACAGAGTAGTTTCTTGCAGACATTGCTTCATTCCTCAGGCCTTGACACAGTAGTTTCTTGCAGACATTGCTTCATTCCTCAGGCCTTGACGAGTAGTTTCTTGCAGACATTGCTTCATTCCTCAGGCCTTGACAGAGTAGTTTCTTGCAGACATTGCTTCATTTCTCAGGCCTTGACAGAGTATTTTCTTGCAGACATTGCTTCATTCCTCAGGCCTTGACAGAGTAGTTTCTTGCAGACATTGCTCCATTCCTCAGGCCTTGACACAGTAGTTTCTTGCAGACATTGCTTCATTCCTCAGGCCTTGACAGAGTAGTTTCTTACAGACATTGCTTCATTCCTCAGGTCTTGACAGAGTAGTTTCTTGCAGACATTGCTTCATTTCTCAGGCCTTGACAGAGTAGTTTCTTGCAGACATTGCTTCATTCCTCAGGCCTTGACAGAGTAGTTTCTTGCAGACATTGCTTCATTCCTCAGGCCTTGACAGAGTAGTTTCTTGCAGACATTGCTTCATTCCTCAGGCCTTGATAGACAAGTTTCTTACAGACATTGCTTCATTCCTCAGGCCTTGATAGATTAGTTTCATCACAGACATTGCTTCATCATTAGGCCTTGACAGAGTGGTTTCTTGCAGACATTGCTTCATTCCTCAGGCCTTGACAGAGTAGTTTCTTGCAGACATTGCTTCATTCCTCAGGCCTTGACAGAATAAATTCTTGCAGACATTGCTTCATTCCTCAGGCCTTGACAGAGTAGTTTCTAAACAGACATTGCTTCATTTCTCAGGCCTTGATGTAGTTTCTTGCAGACATTGCTTCATAAAAGGCCTTGAAGAGTAGTTTCTTCAGACATTGCTTCATTCCTCAGGCCTTGACAGAGTAGTTTTTGCAGACATTGCTTCATTTCTCAGGCCTTGACAGAGTAGTTTCTTGCAGACATTGCTCATCATCAGGCCTAAATCAATTTATATAAACATTGCTTTATTCCTCAGGCCTTGATAGATTAGTTTATTACAGACATTGCTTCATTCCTCAGGCCTTGACAGAGTAGTTTCTTGCAGACATTGCTTCATTCCTCAGGCCTTGACAGAGTAGTTTTTTGCAGACATTGCTTCATTCCTCAGGCCTTGACAGAGTAGTTTCTTGCAGACATTGCTTCATTCTTCAGGCCTTGACAGAGTAGTTTCTTGCAGACATTGCTTCATTCCTCAGGCCTTGACAGAGTAGTTTCTTGCAGACATTGCTTCATTCCTCAGGCCTTGACAGAGTAGTTTCTTGCAGACATTGCTTCATTCCTCAGGCCTAGAAAACATCACAGCATGGCCAAGTCATTGGGTGCGTCTGGTTTGCCTGAGTCATGTAACTTCCCTTCCTTCAAAGGACGGGTCACTGGATTCCTTCAGAGACAAGTCCTACCTCTTCTCTCGCCTTCAGGCAAGAATAAACAGCACAGTATATCGTCGGTCCAGTAAGTTTTCTAAACGAAGGAAAATATACTCTTATATTCTAAGCCGGATGAGTGGCAAAGTCACGTATAAAAAGTTAAAGTTATGTTCGAAATTGTGTTATTACGGTACGTGTTCAGGAAGACAGGGTTAGTATAACATCTCATCATGCAGCTAAATCGAATTTATATAAACTTGTATATATATATATATATATATATATATATATATATATATATATATATATATATATATATATATAAATATATAATATATATAGATATATATATAACATATAACCTGTCTAGAATATTCACATTTATATATATATATATATATATATATATACTTTATATATTTTATATATATATATATATATATATATATATAGAAATGAACACATAACGTTTTCACAGAAATAAATTTCTGACTCATTGTGGAATTTTTATTTAACTTTGTCATATAAATTCCGGGCCATATAGCATATATATATAAATAAATTGCTATGCCCTGGACTATACTAAAGACCGGGGTATATATACTGTATATATGAGTCAGAATTTTACACACACAAACATATATATATATATATATATATATATATTTATATATCACCGTGATTCATATATATATATATATATATATATATATATATATATATATATATATATATATATATATATATATATTATATTTCAATTGATAATAAATTCCACATTGATATGACCTGTCTACGGAAAATTCACATTTACGCACTAACGAAATCGGCCGATTTCGTTAGTGCGTCCCAATGGCGACTTTCCGTCGCTCGTTTTAAACCTAGCAGTGGCTGGATATCAACTTCTGAATACATATTCTCCTGGACAGTTCATATCATTATTTCGAGTGTTTAACTGTTTTGGATATAAAAGGACGTATATATATATATATATATATATATATATATATATATATATATATATATATATACATATATATATATATATATATATATATATATATATATATTCACATGTGTGTGTATATACATACATAAATAAACCACTGCAGCAATTGCTCTCCCAGGGATTGGAAATGTATTCTTTTGATACTAATAATAGCTACAGTGATCTGTGGCTACTCACCTCACACCAACTACAGACCTAACCTAGGTTGATCTTAGCGAGGGGGACTATTTTGACCTGTTTCTTGAAAATCTACAGTAATCATTTGTAAAAATGATAGATTGTGTACTTTGGAATCAGTCAACAATGATAGGATACAATCAGGGTGAACACGAGCATTCCGAAAGAGCCAACTACTACTGAAAGATTAATGAAATCCCCTGGAGATAAAGTCTTGGGGGGGGGGATAAGAGTTTTTTTCAGAAGTATGCACCATCACCATTGCCTTCAACTCTGAGAAATATCGCTGCTCATCTTTTCGTGTACTTTCATCTCCACATATTTCTATTCATCTCCATTCTCCAGTTTCACTATTCTCATCCGAGTAGGTCTGGGTATTCCAACTCTTCTGATGCTCCGAGGAACCAGTCTGACTACCATCAGGTACCGTTTTCCCTGGGGTGAATTATACTGTATGTCCAAGCCATCTTCATCTCCCTTTTATAATCATCTAATCTCGTATGGGCTTTTCCTAATTTAGCCTTATAATATCAATTCTAACTCTATCCTGCCATATCAATTGTAATGCTTTCTTGTCTCAGAATGACAACATCTTTTGTAGTTTCATTGTCTTAGCATTTCATATTCATATATATATATATATATATATATATATATATATATATATATATATATATATATATATATATATATATATATATATATATATATATATATTATATATATATAGTATATGAGAGAGATTTCTTCCCAAGATGTAAGATCTAAGTTTGTTCAGTCTTTCTCATTCTCTACTGTCACAGAAGAATGTGCCGCTGAAATATTCTGAAATATTGCCCAACTTATCTTTCACGTCTGAGATACTGTCAGAATTATATATCAACATAAAAATAGTTAATCAGAATGATTCTGAAAGTCATGAAACGAAAAAAAAACAGGAAAAAATGAAGTGCCAGACAATTCAGAGAATTCCTAACCCGAAGGATGTGAGTTTCTTCAAACTGCACTGTCAAGCTTTGGAATTTTTTTCTTCCCTCTTTTTTCTCATTCTTATAAAGGGCCTTTCCTTCTTGTTTAAGCCCATCTTTCGTCCCTTCCATTCGTTTACCCGTCTCACTGACTTCTGCATCTAATCAAAACATAACAAAGTTCCCGTGTCAGAATGACAAAGCATAACTGGGAAAAGTACGCGTGCTTGTTAAAAAGAAAATGTACGTCCATTGCAAATTTCTGAATAATGGTAGAGAAATGGCCATTTACGTCTCATGATCAACGTCAAAATCTCAGCTTTTATTTAAAGAATAAACAGTGAAAGAACGCGCAAAGAGCCCCTTAACATGGATATATATATTCCCGCACACGCACAAATACTAACCAACAAATATCGTTCGTTATCGAATTCACTGCACCTTGGGAGTAACTTACAACCTAGGGGAATTATAACTGATAAATGATTCTGCACCGGCCGGGACTCGAACAGTGGCCTGGGTTTAAAAAAAAAAAACGATAGACAGTGACTTAACCACCCGGCTATCAAGATAGATATAAGTCGATATAAAAAAAGACTTTATGAATAAACACGCTAGTTCTGACTAGATCCACCATTTTCCAAAGCACCTTGATTAGGTTAAGATATTCAGTTCCCCCTCTTGTAAATCTTAGCATGAAGGAATAGAGGTTTTTAAAGGAAATATGAAACTTCCTTTGTCGGATAAATGACTCGGTATTTAGTGGACCAAAAGTTCAAGAGCAGGTGGCAGATACAGTAAGTTTTTCATTCAACGTATGAAACCTAACTGAGACCCACAATAAAGTTGCTATTTGCTATGCCTCTAGCAAATGCACAGAACTTTTATTTGGTGGAAAATAATTCTATCACAAAATGGCAGACATTTTTGAATATGAAAGAAGTTTAGAAGATAATTTTCCATCAAAACATCAATTTCAACAAATAAAAAGACCATATAATATTTAGTGGTCTAATTACCCATTGCTATTTAAGGTGATCCTATTCCTTATCCAGATGAGAAAATCTTAGACCGGATGTTTGCTAAAACGTAATGGTAATACAAGAGAATAATTATCTTACGATAAGAAGTCATTATATAATAAACAGTGGCGTGATAATAAAGCACTCAAGTCCCACTAATTACAAGATGAAATGTTGAATGTTTCCAGCAGAACTGAAATATTCTTTAAAAACAAACCATATATCACATTTTTAATGAAGTTCCAAAACTTACTTGATTTTCCAATAATGTAGCAGCTTCTTGTTAGAAGAAAAAAACATCACAACAGTCCCTGTCAACTTCTGCTGAACTAAAGATGAAACCTTTGCCGAGAAAATGTCCACAGCTTCAGTCACTTTACTTACCTGAAAAGAAGACTTATGATCAGCGCATCTACTTGCTGCAAATATTACACACTCACGCCAATCTTCGATTCACTCTCACTCTTACTCGAAGTTCAAAGCTTTCATGTTCCAGAACCTCTTCCGAGCTTTCTCGGTCTCTCTCTCGTCGTACTTTGCACTTCTCACTCTTTCTATCTTACCCTAAATGTACTATAAAACCAATTCACCTTAAAGACTTCATAATTTTTTTCAGTTAGAATTCTACAGGGATTCATAAATTCATGAAGACGTGAAAAAACCTTTCCTGTCTCAGGTCCACTTTTATTTTGATCCAGACTCTCTCCTTTCTTCATATTCTAACGCAAGCTTCGCTTTCACCATAAAAACTTGCTGCTACTTAAGAAATTATATTCCGGAAGTATCCTCAACAAACTCTTAATCATATCTCTTAAGTTTCATTATCTTTAGTTCCATTCACACCACATGATAAGATTTTTCCCTTATTCTCAGACTCCCCACGCTTTTTTTTTCATTACAAACACTTGTGACTTGTTCCACATAACCATATAACTGTCTTGAAATTAATTTTTTTTTACCAAATCTTTATGAAATTTGGCTTGAAAAAGTACCTAATCATTTTTAGTTATAAAGATCCATATGATTTTCAGATGTATTTTCAAGAAAAAGATATTAAAAAAATGACAAAACTCATAAAAAGTTAGAAATGGATATGTTTCTGTATAGCTATATATATATATATATATATATATATATATATATATATATATATATATATATATATATATATATATATATATATATATATATATATATATATATATATATATATATATATATATATATATATATATATATATATATATATATATATATATATATATTTTTTTTTTTTTTTTTTTTTTATTTCACTTGCCTAACCGATTTCAACTCATATATTACCTCTAAGCCTCGGTTCAACTCTCTCTAAACGGCTGATGAAGGAAAAATGGAAATTCCGATTTGCTACCACTGGAGAAACGGCATAAGCGGAAGGGACGCTCCCATAGCCATTCAGTGACCACTGGATCTCTGCTGAACTGGAAAGAAAATCAGAGATTGATCTGGGAGGGTACTTAATAAATTCACGAAATTGTAAAAAAACCAGATTCCAAACTGATGTTTTACTCTGGACCTTCGAAAAAATTTAAACATAATCTGTCATGGTTTTGTGTGGTGATTGTCAAATATAATTACGTAATTACCAATTAGACAGATATTTATTTGATATAATTTAAAATATTTTTCAATATAAACTAATTATGATACTAATAATGAGGTTTCATGACACTTTGAAAACGCTGACTCCAGTAAAATCTGAATCTGGATGAGAAATAAGAGACTTTAACCTCTCCAGATGGGATTCGAACCCTTGCACGTTTGGTCAGAGTAAAGTAGCCACCGTAAACCACAACACCAGGAAGAACGACATAAGACCACGTTATACAGGCTATATACACACACACACACACATATATATATATATATATATATATATATATATATATATATATATATATATATATATATATATATATATATATATATATATATTTATATATATATATATATATATATATATATATATATATATATATATATATATATATATATATATATATATATATATATATATATATACATATATATATATAATATATTACATATATATTTATATATACTTATATGTATGTATATACACATACTATATGCACGTATGTAATTACTGGGAAAAGTAAAAGAAAATACTGAGAAATTAAAACGCCGCCCAAAGCTTGAGGTCACCACCACTGCTTATGTTACACAGCTTTTTTTGATGATCGAAGTCCTGACTGGAGGGCTTTTTTGAGCTTCAAATGCACCCCAGATATTTCTTTTCCCATCCGCCTTCTGTACACTGTTCTGTGCACTGTTAACATCAAAGGTGTGCTCTGCTTGGTAAACTGTTTCCGATTCCTTTTATTGGCAGCGTAAAGGTATTTGTGAAAATAAGTTTTTTTTTCCTGCTCTTACAGGTGGCTGGAATTAAATATGTAAAAATTACGTAAATGGATAAAGCAGGGCACTAGACTGCGCATACTTTGTATGAAGATAACTAGACATCTAGGTAATCAGCAGTACATTAAATGTACTGCAGATTAACTTGATATTTTGCATATATTCAAACGAGTTAGCTTAATCAATGTCATCGGTTGTGAGTGGTTCTAAATCGCAGCAAACTGGAAACGGCACAAATAATATGGCGGAAGTATTTATTCTTACGGAATTTTCTCCGGTCAAAAAAATATAATTGTAATTTCTCGATCGCGATGCCATTCTAAAAGTTTAGTAACTCCATCCAGGCAGTTCAAGACGGATTCATATGTCAATGGAACTGCTGATTACAGATCGGAAACGGGACAAATAACTTTGGCGACAGGATCCATTTTCGGCGGAAGTTTCTCTAATAAAATAGTTGTAATTTCTAGAGGTACCACCAGGAGAGTGCAATCGTCATTCGGAACGATTAAAGGGAACTCCAACGGACCTTGAAAAGGTTGCTGTTACGACGTCTTTCCGGTCTGGAATGGCGATAGTTTGGAAACTGTTTGTTTTAGAGGTGGAAAATATCTCTATTTCCCGACACAAACTCACACGTACACAAACCTGTGTGAGCACACAGTTATCTGTTGACTTACTCTGAAGCCTTCTGGAAATGTTTTCAATAGATACAACTGCAAGGTCCTTTAGCTTTTTTTATTTGTTTAATGTGAGGTTTGCATGTAATCACTAAGTTGAGACAGGCCTAAGAAACTGACACCCCGAAGAACTTCAAGTTTTGCTCTTAAGCCTTAAAACCTGGTGGGCCAAAACTGAGATTTGTGGCATGGAACATCTAGGGGAAAGCCAGCGAAGCTAAGAAATTTCCAACGCTAATTTCATTGGAAGTTTTTAGGGAACTAATTGAATCTCAGATTATTTTTAAGCAGACTTGTGCAGTCAGTATCCAAGAGTATTTGAATTGAAAATCATACAACCAAAACTTGACAAGTGCTAACTGTAGGACAACAGTGAATAAAGTGCAAGCTAATATCTCTAAAATGTGATGAAAGGGGTTTAGGATATGGAGAGAAAGACGTATGCCACTAACCCAAGTTGCATAATCAAATGAGGAATTGAAATTTTCTGTTTGTGTGTATTAACTTGGGAGTACATTATGACAATAACTCCCAATATTATGGTATTAATAAAATCTATTGGAGGCCCAGATCTCATTTATTTTGGACATTACTATTATTATTTCAGTAGATGAAATCTATTCACATGGAACAAGCACACAGCTGACTTGGAATTCAAATTTCCAAAGAATTTTGGTTTCAACCTCCCATCGCAGACCCCACACTGCAGCAGTAACTGATCATGATACAGAGCGCAGTGATTTTTCATCGCCCTGGGGGAGACGCGAACCCACGCCATCTAAGCTGCCGCTGTAATAATACAGGCAAACAAAGATACACTTCAACTGAAATAGCCTGGGAGTAAAGAAACTCAATTCTTCTTTGATAGATCTCACTAGAGAGTCTGGAGTTTAGAAAATGTTTCCCAAAAACGTAACACAGCAGCAACAGTACATCAGAGCCTTCTTGCTGTCGCGTCAGTGCTATAAAAGAAGAACTTGTTGCCAAAAAAGTGAATCTATCTAGAAATGCATCAACTCTGGGTTTGTTTGCTTCGTATGTCAACACTATTCAGGAATAACAGCCCTGTGGATGTGATGCTTTGAGTAGGTTTGGGATTGAAAACCGACGCATTCAACACTTCTATTCATTGACATTGATATACGACAGCAGTCAGTCCTTGCTTTTCCTTTCTCACAAACTAAACCGAGCAATAAGTCACATTCAAAACTGATATTTTTCCGTCTTGAACAGAATGACCCAGAGAGAGAGAGAGAGAGAGAGAGAGAGAGAGAGAGAGAGAGAGAGAGAGAGAGAGCGAAGTAGTTCCGTTGAACAGTTTGGCGGCTTGACGCTGTTCATCTTCAATTGTTAGCAAGGACCAAATCAACTGCCAAATTCATGTTCAGTGCTTTCATTATTCCATTTTCATGTCATACAGCTATTGTAATGCTGACTAACGACAGTAACTTGAGTAAGTGGCGAATCAGAGTGACGTGCGCTTCGAGACGACCTTCATAACAATCAATTCATGAACCATTTATCAAATTGTTCTCTTTTCAGAAGTCTGAAGCCTTGCTTCTGTCTAGACTATTTTGGCAACCTGGCTCGTCTCGGTTGCCTCACCTTAAAAGAAATAAGACTGGCAAACTAAGCCTTTCTTAGACAAACCAAGCCTTTCTTAGGCAAAATACCTTATTTCTCCGTGACTCAACAGCATTTTTCCTTTACTGAAGACAAGCAAACTTAACTGCTCTGACATTCAGAATCATTAGAAAGTATTTTCTTACTTTTTCCCCGATAAATTTTAACCTATTTAGTGAATCTGGACAGAAGGTGATAAAAGTGGCTGCCTTTATTTATGTGATTATCAAAAACACTGTTTTCAGTAATAGCACAAATTGCCATCAACTAAATTTATATCTGTCACCATTATGAACATCACTTACTAGGACGACTACTGCTATTATTGCAGTTGTTGTTGTGTTCATCACTATTTACTAGTGGGCGTGTCACTTCAAAAACAATTATCTGTAATTCAGTTGGCAGTGAACTCTTTTAGCAATAATTATATCTGTTCTTGAATGTACACAGTGATTATGATGACGCTCGCGTCCCAATTTAATTTCAGAGGATGGAACTGAACCACATCAGCTTGGCATTTTTTTTCTCAGGTTACATCATACAATGTGGTGTTTAAATACTAAAGAGGAAGAAGAAGAAGAACAACAACAACAACAATAGCAACATCAACAAAAACAAGAAGAAGAAGAAGGAGAGAGAGAGAGAGAGAGAGAGAGAGAGAGAGAGAGAGAGAGAGAGAGAGAGAGACAATTTTTTCACGAACTTGTCGGGTTACAAGATTAATCGGGAAAAAAATATGCTCAACAGTTTCCTTCAGATGACCATAAATTTATCACATATGAGAAAAGATTGTTAGATTTAAGACTGCTGCCTCTCCCACACACCCACCCACCCACCTTGAACAAATAAAAAAAACCCTGTCTGCTTTGCCCTCAAAAACTTTCCCATAATTCCGCGCAATAAATACGAGGACTGCCATTAAGGCCGAGCATGTCGGTTGGTGGCAGTTTGCCAAGAGACTGGAAAATCCCCCTCAAGGGATTATCGGATTTATAACGAGAAGGCAACGATTTCGACGAGATGATGCTTTTTAAAGTTTATTTACTTTGTCACTGTCGACTGAAATCGCTTTAGGAACGACTGTTTCCACTCCGACTGCGTCATTGTTTTTGTGGCGATGGACGATTTCTCAAAATGGCTCGTCGAGACATCCTTACTTGTTCGATGGAAATTTTGATTTACTAACGTGAATTGGCATCACGACAGCACTGGTCATTGATATCATTGTCCGGTAAATGACAGATACATTGTCGGAGAGAGAGAGAGAGAGAGAGAGAGAGAGAGAGAGAGAGCCATGCTCCGGAATGTTAGATGATAAAATGTTTAAATTTGCATTTAGTTCATTTATTATAACAATTACGTATAGTTAGAAAATGCCATAAATTTATATCACACACGATTTTATACAATCCTGCTCCTTAATACCTCAAAGTATTACACAAAGAAGTTTACATGTTTGTCTTCATAAAGTTCGTTTACTATACTTCTATATGAGTTGGAGCTCAGTAATTTCGATAATAACGATTATGATGGCAACAACAGTTCTCTGTTACGATGTGAGAAAATTTTTTTGGTACGGGACATTTTCTTAAACGATGACTGATTATCGTACGGTAATTTCCATCGAGCGTAATTGGTTCTCACTTGGGACATTGTATGATATTTGTTTATAAATCTATATTGTTATGATCT
This sequence comes from Macrobrachium rosenbergii, assembly GCF_040412425.1. Classification (NCBI taxonomy): domain Eukaryota; kingdom Metazoa; phylum Arthropoda; class Malacostraca; order Decapoda; family Palaemonidae; genus Macrobrachium; species Macrobrachium rosenbergii. Next base: position 18,403,354 of record NC_089792.1, read on the forward strand.
CTGTCTCTCTCTATGTCGCATAAACATTGTTCTGTTTGTTCCCGTTGTCAAGACATGAATGGAGACTTTACTGCTTACTGGAAATTCTGTTTCCTTCCATTATAAAAGAACTTTTGTATTTGATTATTCCCTTTAGGCACCCCTCATATGACTGTCATTAAACAAATAAAATCATTTTAGGGGGGAAGATCCCAATGACAATATTATCATGTTCCGTTTATCTTCTTGGACACTCTGTTACAAAATTATACCTAAATCTAAGGGAGTACTCATTACTGGTTTTGTTATTTTATTTTCACGATGGTTTGAGGACTATACACTAAAGTTACTATCCATTTCAAGTACCGCGAGTCATCGTTTTTCTCAAATATCTTTCAAACTAATTATTCGATCGAAATAGTACTTTGACACAGTGTACAACACACCTCCCGCTAATTTTTGGTAATAAAATGCATTGTCAAATGACGTTAGTTAAGGCGTTTACTCTTGACTTTTAAAGGCAAAGTCCCATGAGTCAGCAGGACTAATCCACGCAATTGAACGTCCGCTATCCCCCATAGACAGGAAGTGGGGGGGGGGGCGGAGATGGGGACGCTAGGAAAGTGGGATGAGGAGGGGAAGAGGGAGGGAGGGAGGGACGGGGTGGGGATAAAGGACGCTCGAATGCATAGGTTGGCGATGCTTGGCAACACCATGTAAGTCAAGAGTAAACGCCTTAACTAAAACCATTTTACAATGTACTATATTACCAAAAAAAGTAGTGGGACGTGTCTTGTACACTGTGTCAAAGTACCATTTCGATCAAATAATTAATTTGAAAGATATTTGCTAAAAATGATGACTCGCAGTCCTGAAATGGATAGCACTCTCCTTTTAATCACTGCTTTTCATCTCCAAGAAAGGCAAAGATTTGTCACAAAGACCTCGTACTCCAGTTGCATAGTCATTGCTCTACATGAACCGAAAGTAACACAATGTATATAACTTGGTGTCAGTACAAAATTCTCCATGCAGGGTCACTATGGTCAAAATCAGGCCAGCCATTTCCACGAAACGCCGGGGGAAGCAGAACACATTTCTTAGAAAATTACGCTCGACTGCATTGGCACAATAAAGAATATAAAGCAGTTTGGTCAGGGCAGTGTAGGTTCTATCACGGTTGTTAATTGCCAGAATGGGTAAAACTTTATTTACTTAAAGTGAAGGGATGTGTACTGGCTTGATACTTGAAATTCA
>NC_089792.1:18409589-18432089 GCF_040412425.1 Macrobrachium rosenbergii
TATATATATATATATATGAGTTTTGCCACTTACACGCACGTGACTTTTTATTGTCACAAATATTAAGCCACAAATGTCGTTTAAAATCAAATTCACTATACCTTGGATATTACTTACATAAGTTACGTATACATAATATATGTATATGTATATATATATATATATATACATACATACATACATAAATATATACATATACATATATATATATTGTATATATATATATATATATATATATATATATATATATATATATATATATATATATATATATAGTATATCAGCCATTTCATACGCCTATATAGAAGGCTCATAACTTTCTTCAGTCCTCTGTCTAGCACACTCTAAGCGTCCGTCCATCCTTTTCCCCGACACTTCTGTATGAAATATATACTCGTTTCATCAAACTCTTGCCCTCTGTTTTTATTCTAATATCCAAGCCATCACAATGCACTCCTATCCATTCTTCCCCAAACGCTATTTAAATATTTTTTCATCTCTTCATATTACCCACAGTTTCAGTTTTTTTATACTAAACGCATGCAACATAAATAAATAATCCCAACACCCTCAACATTTTATATTTTTAAATTCGTATTCAGTATTCACACTTCACTTCCATACAGGAGAGGTTAACCCATTAATCACTTTATGAATTCCAACATTGCCTGCCACTGGCTCTTGCATATCTTTCGTTTAATGCCCTGTTACCTCTCTAGCATTGCCCATTCTTAAACTCATCTCTTCTTAAACCTACCATCATGCATTACATTTAGTCACAGCTGCTTCTATGAATTAACAACTTCCATTTGTCCTCTAACCACGTTCGAATCCATGGATCTGTCTTCCTTGTTTCCACCTATTTTCGTAACCATACTCTTGCTCACGTTTACTTACAGCTATCTCCTTGTACAAAGACTTTCAAACCCTAACACTAGAGTGCGCAGTTTTCTTGACTGTCCTTAACCCTCACTTGGTCACCTGGAAACATCAGCCACTCAGTTCACCAATCACAAAATGTTTTCTTCTCCGTTAATATTGAGCGCAGATTTGGTCGCTCTCTGGTCCATTGCACCACGCCATACTTCCAGGTGCTGAATAACCATAGGTACATTGCAACAGTGATTTCAAAACTACTTTTTTGCCATAAGGGTCAACGAACACGCACTCACACACACACACACACACGCTCTGGTCTTTCATTTGAAAGACCTGGGTTCGATCCTGAAGTGAGTCAGAAATTTATTTCTGTTCCACACGTAATTGTGTGTTGATATTTCTAATATTATATATATATATATATATATATATATATATATATATATATATATATATATATAATGTATATAATATATATATATATATATATATATAAACACACACACATATATATATATATATATATATATATATATATATATATATATATATATACACACATATAAATACACACACACACACACACATATATATATTTAATTATTGGTATATATCTTATATATATATATATACTAAAATTCTCCCCTTTTTAAAAATAAAACTTTTTGATTGTATGTACAGTACAGATAATAATAATAATAATTTAATTATTAATAAGGATAATTAATGGTTTCTTCTTCATCTTATAATATTATTTTAACAAGACTCAGAATAGTAGACTAAATGGTCATCTGATGTCAACCCCAAACTTAACTTTTTGTAAATCCCAAAACTTTTGATTGACTTGATGGCATCAAAAGAAAGACTTATTTACAAAATAAATATGAATAAGAAGGTAATAACTTTTCAATTAATAATATCATTCTCTTCCTAAACAAAATTAAATTGATAAGTAAAATATAATAATAAATATTTATTTAGTTAACTACTTAATTTTTTTATGATGTCTAAAAAGCCCGAGAAGAACCCTTGTTTTTTATAACTAACTAACTCTTAGGATAATGGTGCACTGACTTATTTATCCCTTCTGTATAACTCATTCTTTAGGAGTTTTCTGGCCAACTGTCATAGGAATTTTCTAATTAAACTTTCCTAAGCGGATCCCCACCTCCCTTTTTTAATTTTTAAACTTTCTGTCTTTAACACGCGTTATATGTTATATGCCCCAAGGGAGCATAATTTTATGACACAATCTTTTAAGATATATATTTTGGGAATCCAGTTATTAAACGTTCTCAAGTGCTTAGACGTGATAACACGACCATTTCAGATTTTCATCGAAAAAGGATCTTTACCAAATTTCCTCTTTCGAGTCTGGAGTTCTAGATCGTGTGTCCTTTAAAAACCGGAGTGAAGAATGTTCAGAGGCGTCTGCAAAATTAGTGTGGAGGTTTATTTTTTACTTTCAATTCCTCGGAATATCACTTCCCGGGGTTTCGATTCGCAAGCAGTTCTTCCACTGAATCGTCTCTATCCAGGAAATGCTTCTCCTTAAAAACTCCTTATGTAAGCGTAATCGAGTCGTGTGAGACGGGAGGGTGAACAAAGTGCTAGCTTACGTAAGCTAAGAGTATGCGACTCTCAGCTGCACTCGGTGAGTCAAATACAATTAAATGCAGAAGAAGATAAATGATGGCTCTCTCTCTCTCTCAAGTATTAACAACAAGCCTTTCCACTAAACTTGATAATAATGCTGGACTTCTGAACTGCTGGAATGGAAAGAGCAAGACCCAGATATGAATCAATACGGAGTTGGATAATATATCACTTACCATCCCACATGGTCAGAAGGAAAAGAAAGCAAAGCAAAAAAAGAAGAAAAAAAAGAGACGCGGCGAACTTAACACCCTGTCATAAGTTCCGCAAGCATAATGTACATTTGGAAAACCACGCTCAGTAGATCTATAAGTCATCAGAGATGAGTTGCAGTTAAGGGCTATTCTTCACTTGTCTATACACTTAACTAAATCGTCCGTATTAACTCTTATGCTCTTCTAGCACGCATTGCTTTAGGTAATGACAAACGGAGTATTTCTTACGCGCCATTGGGTTGGTTGCCTTGTCGGGGTAGGGGGCGGTACTTAGAGCACTCGAGACAACGCATCCGATTGGACGTGTTCGCGCATGAAGATTTTCGAGTAGAATTTAATTTCATTTCCCTTGTCTTGTTTCCATTTTTGTATGATCTAAGATAATTTTCAATGAAAAAAGATAGACAAAAGGAAATGGTGTCGCAGAACTGCTCGCAACAATAATAAGATGGTAACACTCATTTGTTTGAGAGTCCAGGGAATCGAACGCGGCTTTGTATCAATCGTGAGGAAACGGTTGGTGAACTGAAGTCGTATATTTAAGGGTTTAAATGATTGCTGATAATCACGTGAAATACAGGACTGGAAACCGGGGAATGGAAGACGAAGGAAGGGTTTAAGTGAAAAGCGTTTAAAAAAACGAACGGAAACAATAAGATCTTTACGAAGATATAATCTTTATATTTCACTAATTTTGCTTTAGCAGATAAGAATTAAGTAAGTGATAAAATTGTTGAATTTCGCAGTGAATAACATGATCACGTGCTCGTGTATTTAAAGCTATATGAATGTATGGATTTATACAATCGCTTTTTGTATTGTGTTCGTCAATGATACAAATTCACAGGAAACTGACATATAACTGAAATATCTCAATTGCTAACAATGTGTTTTTATTACATACTCTAATTATGTTTTATAACTCTGCCGTAAAGAGGCATTTTAATAGTCATAAAAAATGTTAAAGGTTATTCAAGTTTCTTGGAAGATAATGAGATTATTATAGAACATAAATGTAAAGGTGAATATTTAAGTCGAGGTGCTGCTTATTATGCAATTCCTCTAATCATCTGCAGATCTTATACAAGGATCAAATGGACACACATTTGTAAAGTAGCGTTTTCTATTATGAAAAATAATGGTGGTACGACTAAACAATAAAGTCACGAGCGAAATATCTTCTCATCATTGTTCATCCTAAGAAAACAAGCCACGAAAGTACTATAAGCCTACCGAAGAAGAGAGAAGCACAACTAAATTGAAAAAATAAATATGTAAAAGAACAGCACAAATAAATTACATACGTGGTTTAATGGACAAGATATTTTCAGTAACATCCAAGGGAATATTGAGGGTCTACCATTTTCGGCAGATGTCTGTACACTAAAGGAGAATGCACTGATTCAATAAACGTTTGTTCGTGTCCGTCACTATGGACAGGGTATTCACCTACGACAGGGACTGGAAATCTGTTAACAAGGAACTAGACCGAACCGCACATTTACAAAAATTTTCAACCTGGAAATTACCGATTGGATTTGTTTTCCCAGCCCCATACCGACGTCAGTGTAAATATCTGTAATCTCGTACACACAGCCGGTAGACTTTTGTTTTAGAAAGGAAATGGTCGCAAAAGGGGTGCAATTACCAGTTTTGATGATACTTGTAGATTGAAAATAGCCAGTTGCATCATGGGCCTTGTGGCGTCTCCCGGATTTGTACATTTAATTCTGTTCCATTCTTGACAACTCAGCATCACCCGTAACGTTTGCACGGCAGTATTTTTCTTTCGTATCTGGTGCACCATCTACCTAGATTTCATGACTGGTCCATGTGCTCTTCCTCTGATGAAACTTTCTGAGATTTCCTACTCAGCTTCGTCTTGTTGCCTCTGCATTTATTTCTTCCCTAACCAACTGGTTCTTTATCCTTTTCATCACCCGTGTCTGGGCACCGCATCTATCAGCAACTTTCTGATTTGTATTCTGATCTTTTCAACGCACTACAGCCACGTGTCTCGGCATTTTGGTTGGCGTGTCCCTTCAAGATCTTCGTGCCTCCTATACTTGGAGAAGTACAGGCCTGAGCAATGCACCAAGGAGTTTTGCTTTGTTTTGTAGTTGAATACTCTAAGTCTTATTTATGAGTAGGCTAAAGATACCTCTCCAATATCTTTTTTAGTAAGCATCCACGATGATGCCATAATAAAATTATATCACAAAATCAATTCTTTTTTTCTTGTTATTTTTACTGCCCTCTGTAAAAATCAAACCAGTTTCACACTCTTAAGTCTTAGGTCGCCAAGATAACCCTTTCAAACCAGTTTCAAAGGACTCTTCTGCCTCCGCAAAGGACTTCCCACTTGATGACCAGCCCCCTACCCCTTCAACCCCAACTCTCTCGCCATTTTGTCTTCTTACGTATTTCGAGCTATGGAAATACCATTTATGCTCCGCAATTCTAAACAACTGTGAAACCATCGACTTCATTCAGCACATAAAGGTGCATTCTTTCTTGCTACCTCTCCGACAGCAATCAAATGGCCACCATCTCGACTGGACTTCTTTTTCGGTTGCTCTCTTCACCATTCCACTGTCCTAACTTTTAAACATGACTACGACCTCTGCCCTGATTCTGCTGTTAACTCCTGGTCTCCGCATATAGCAAAACCCTAAGATCTTTCTTTCTGGACCCCTTTGTCCCTTCTTTTACTATAGATACCAGCATTTACTTAAGATTCTGCTTAGATATTATTATCAATCAAAACGCGCTTTACTTATCATAAATGGAATAAGAACCACTTTCCCGTGGTAAGAAAACCGTCGGATTTTTATATATATATATTTTTTAACTTATTTGATTATCTTTCCCATATTAGAGTTATTCTTTGTTGATTAAATATCTAAGATATAAAACTGAGAATCTCAGGTCGACTGGTTAGTTTACATCGAAATATAATATAAATTTTTGATATGTTTTATAAAATATTTAACAGGCAAAACTTTTGTTTTTCATTATCTTGCAAAAATTTGGATTAATTATTATTTATATTTAACAGGCAAAATTTTTGGTTTTCATTATCTTGCGTAAGTTTGGATTAATTATTATTTCTATCTTGAAGGTACAAAACAACGACCGACAATGATGATTGAAATGTGTAATTTACCTTGTAGATACAAAGGCGACAGGACATGGAACCTAATGTCCTTAACTAACCCAGGACTGATAAAACAAAATGAACAAGGAAATTTGTCTTCTAATTTTTCATCGGGAAAATCTATATTCTATGAAATTATGATATATCTATGGAGCATCTTTATACTGTAACCAGAAATAATCAGAGAAAATTCACCTTATGTTTTTGAGTAAAAAATGTATTTTGAAACAATACAGTTTTTGACTAACTTCAAAATACAGTTTTCACTCATAAACGTAATTGTGGATTTTCACTGATTATATGTCACATTTTATCTGATAATTTGAGGAGTTCGTCAAACTTAGAAGGATCGTGTCGAATATATAATTATGTATAGTATACACTGTATAAAGTATATGATACATCATTAAGGCTTTACTACTAGAACTTGTTTTATTAGTTTTTAACAACAGCCAGTGTTGCCTACAGGATATCGGAGCTTGTTATATACTTATATATGTATATATATATATATATATATATATATATATATATATATATATATATATATATATATATATATATATATATATATATATATATATATATATAAATGTTAGAAATGATCAACACACAATCACGTGTGGAACAGAAATAAATTTCTGACTAGCATCAGGATCGAACCCAGGTCTTTCATTTGAAAGACGAGACTGCTTCTAACCAAACCACATAGGTCACACAAATCATGACTTGTGTGGCTTGGTTTGCAGCGGTCTCGTCTTTCAATTGAAAGACCTGGGTCCGACCCTGATGGGTGTCAGAAATTTACATATATGTATACATGTATTATATATACTTTACATATTTATCCATATGTATATTTACATTCTAACTCATCAGATCGGACCCAGGTCTTTCAACTGAAAGACGAGACCGCTGCCAACCAAGCCACACAGGTCATGGCTTGCGTGGCTAGGTTGGCAACGGTCTCGTCTTTCAATTGAAAGACCTGGGTTCGAACCTGATGTGAGCCAGAAATTTGTTTCTGTTCCACACGTGATTGTGTGCTGGTTATTTCTAACACACACACATATATATATATATGTATATATATATATTATAAATAAATATATATATATATATATATATATATATATATATATATATATATATATATATATATATATATATATATATATATATATATAAAACTGGTCGCATTACAAGCTCCCATATCCTGTAGGCAACACTAGCTGTTGTTAAAAACTAATCAAACACAAGGTCCAGTGGTAGCTCTTTAATGACTAACTCCTCAAAGCTCGCCAGTAGAAATGAAAAATCAGTCAGCCAACCGAGGATTGTTATTTTGATAACACAAATAAGAAAACTAAAGGAAATTTGAATCACGCCATATGTGTTTCCAAATGCGGTTGCCATGGAATCCTCCCCAAATTAGTAATTATCTTATACAATGTTATGGTTGTAAACGGAGATTATCTATATATAAATATACATATATATACATATATCTATAATTTCCGTTTATAATTGCTTCCATGTGTAAGAAAATTACCAACTACCAACTTTGTGAGAACCTTCAGGAAAACCTTTTTGAAATATATATGCTCTGACTCAAATTTCCTTTAGCTTCTTATTTGCATAATCAAAATGACAATCTTCGATTGCCTGACTGCTTTTTATATATTTTCTAATTAGGAGATTCTCCAAAATTAGTAAACAGAGATTATCTTACATATGGCTACGATTATAAACTGGAATTATATATATATACATACTTTCATATACGATATATATACATTTACATATATATAGTATATATAATACATATATATATGTATACATTATATATATATATATATATATATATATATATATATATATATATATATATATATATATGAAAGTATGTATATATTGTATATATAATTCGTTTATAATCGCAGCCATATTTAAGATAATCACTATTTACTAACTTGGAAGAATCTCCTAATTAGAAAATATATAAAAAGCCGTCAGACAATCGAAGATTGTCATTTTGATTATGCAAATGAGAAGCTAAGGGAAATCTGAGTCAGAGCATATATATTTCCTAATAAGGTTTTCCTGAAGATTCTCACAAAGTTGGTAATTGGTAATTTTCTTACACATGGCAGAAATTATACATATATATGCAAATATACATACTGTATATACGTATTTGTACAGTATATATGTATATATATAATGTATAATTACTGCAGAAATCTTATATATATATATATATATATATATATATATATATATATATATATATATATATATATATATATATACATATAAAATATACATATGTACATACTTATATGTATGTATATATGTATAATTGCAGCAGAAATTTTATATATATTTATATATATAATTATATAATATATATATATATATATATATATATATATATATATATATATATATATATATATATATATATATATATATATAATGTGTGTGTGTGTGTTTCTGTATATATACACAATCTCCGTTGACAACTATAAGAATGTAAAAGATAATTACTAATTTGGCGAGAATCCCGGGACAACATCATTAGGAAATACATATGGCGTGATTCAAATTTCCTTTAGTTTTCTTATTTGCATTATCAAAATAACAATCCTCGGTTGGCTGACTGCTTTCTCCTTTCTATTGGCGAGCTTTGGAATTCTCTTCTGCTCCGTTTTCCACGGTTCCTGCGACTCCTGTTTCTCTAAAGGCGGGTTCAACTTTCTTCCAATTTCTTCTTCATGTATTTCCATTTGTCTTGAACAAATGGAAATATACTGTATGAGTAGGGCCCCCCAAAAAAGGAAGCCAACACACAAATAAATAATGGTTTTTGGGAGTAAGTCTGAATAAAAACACACCATTTATATAAAATGTAGCTTTAATATAAGTATCTAAATGCTACAAAATCGAGACACAATGCGTAGAGCTCATGAGCTATGTACAGTCCTTAAAGCAAACAGTAGGTAATTTTTCGTGGCAGCCGCAGTGCCTCTTTCACTATTACACTTGACTTTCGTGCCATGCAGGTCATAGGGGTCAAAAGCTGCATAGCAGATAAACAGAAAATGAGCCCTATTGCACATTCTTCGGCCAAGAAGAACAAGAAGAGAGACTCCGAATGTAAGAATTGGTCATACTTTGGATGATGGAAGTGACGCATATATCATCTTTTGGTTTTCAGAAGTATTTTATTGAGAATGGAACTTCGAACTCAACAACTTGAATCTGAGTACGTCACTTTAGGCGACAGTGATAAGGATCCGAAAATTTCATGTTATGACTTGCAGGAAGAACAAAGAATGATTCATTGAACTCTATCATACATTTTTGTGCAATGAACAGGTGACAACATTCATGCACAAAAAGATGAAACTTAAAACCCATCATTAGTTCTTGCTCACCTACCAAAATAGTACTAGAGACTTAAAAAAAATATTGATTCCAGACTGACCAAAAAGTCCTTGTTTTCTTAAACATGACTAAAGACGACTCCTTGAAAATTTGCGCCTCATTCTTATTCATCTGTATCGAAAGACGACAAAAGAACCAACGAAAGACAAATCTGTTGCAATACCAAAGAGATTCGTCCATCATCCTCTTCTCTTGAGGCAATGGAAACAGATTCTGTTCTTTGGGTCAATTTCCTTGATGTTCCTCGCGAGATGTGAGAGTAATGGAGCCAAACTTAAGTTAAACGGTTGTTCTTGTTAGAAAGAATCGGGCTATGCATTGATCTGTCTTCTCTTCTCAGAATCGTCTGTATAAAGCAAATAATTATGTTTTTTCCTATTAATTCTTTTGCCGACTGTGAAATAACAGACTTGTTTATTTAGTTTATGAATTGCCACGAAGAATTTTTCCTCAAAAACCACGTAGGAAATTATACACACGGTTTCCAAATCTGATATTATCATTTGTTAAACACTGGAATTAATTTTCATTACCAGTTACACCATCAACATGGACATGATTCTCTCATCCTTACTTCCTGAAACGTTACTGATACATTAAATTACTCACTAATGGCGTAAAATTACATTTTCAACCTTTCAGCAATAAATATAGTACAGTCATCCATTAAACTTTTAAAAATTTATGAAATTAATGGAAGGCTTTTACTGAACATGCATATTCACTTTGAAAATGATTGAATGGCTTGTATTATTCATTACAAATCTTTAACATGTGAAAAATGATCATCATCTCAAAATGCCTTCATTTACAAGTAATTCAAGCTCTTTATTGACACATTTCAAAAAGTCATTGTTCTTGAAGATCTTCATTGATTATCAGAGGGTCTTCATTCGCACAAAATATATCGAAGGCTTTTGTTTTCAAAAGGCTGTCACTAACAACAGTTGCTCCCGTTTGTCCAAAAGAATCAATCACTGATATAACTATTACGAGTGGCTTTTCTGTGCCAACTGGTCAAACAAAATGAAACGTTAACTTCCTTTTAAGTATCCTACAAAGCAGTATCACATGACATCAGTAATCTGTGGTCGCATATAAAAAAAAAAAACACTTGATATTTTAATATTTCTTTATGTCGTGACACACTTGGAAACCCATTATCACTGGTTTTGAGCAGTTATACACACTGGTAAACTCACAGATAAAATGCACTATCACTTCAATATTTCATTATTTATTACGATCTATTGGAGGTCTTTTCACTCTTTCACCAAGAACTACTTTTTTCTGTCAGTTTTCTCTTTGAACTACATTCTATGGGAACTGTGTACTTGAATTAATGAGACACTCGTCCAAAATCAAGTTTTCTTCTTCATCAAAGTGGAATTAATTGATATCACCGTAACATTTCTTTCCCCCTTAATCATATCAAAACTTTGGAAGCAACGAAGACAAAATATGATGTATCGTAAGCTTCATCTTTTGATTGTGAGGTAAAACTTCCAGAGTTTTCAAAGTTAAGACTAAATATTCCTGAAAAATTTCCCAATACTTTGGTAGACTGCATTACTTTCACATCGAACGGGAGGCATAACGGCTCTCTCTCACTTTGTTCCCTTATCAAAACTCTTTCTGTCTTCACGTCCCCTTACTGAAACGTCTATTTCTAAGACAAGAAAACAAAGGAAAACCCTGCAAAGAGACTCAGCACTGGCTGACCCTACATTCTATAGGAACGATCACGTGTCTTAACAAATAAAGAAAAGTTCTAACTGGCTATCAAAGAGAAAAAATGCTATGACTGATAGCTGACTTTCAGCCAAGCTCTAAAAATATCATTGTGGTAATGCATAGATTTCTGCCACCAGAGCAATGCGTTCTCAGTTTTTACAGAAAGACGTTGCAAGCTTCTTCAACTGCACAACACAACTGTTTTTTATTGCAAGGCCTTAATTTGATTTCCGTAAGGTGAAAAAGTATTTTTTTTTCAAACATCTCTGGTGGCATTTACTTAAAAAAAAAAATAATGAAAAAGCTGCCCATGCAAGTTAAAAGTAGAAAGTTGAGGCCATCGACAACTTCACTTTTTGAGCATAAACAGGAACCCCCATGGCGATGAAGAACCTTGTCTTTGGTTCAGCAAGCATAAATAAATTATAAAACTATACAAACACAAATATGCTTCCATGAAGTAGGACAAACATGTTTCCTCCTTGTTTTGTATCACTTGAGCAAAGAGCGTAAATGCACGTACACTGGGCAAAACTGGTTTCCTTGCGATGACACCATTTTCGTTATGAGGGATTACCTGTACAAAGACGATGCCACCTGCAACAATCTACCTTTAAATAATCAAGAGAAAAACGCACCTGAATATATGATATCCAGGCTTATTGACATGTTTCCAAACAAAAACTAGGTTAACATCCTTCAGAAATATTCTCTCGGTCCTGGGCATTTTATTGAAAGTTTCCTCATTTCTCTCGAAATGAAAAGTACTACCGTTCTAGGGAGATCACGAGTTCATTAAAAGAAAATACGACGCATCTAGCTCTTCATAGATAGGAACCACTACGTGTCAGGGGGGATAAGTTGTCCTAAAGGAGTGATTACACGTCCCTCACTCTGAGGAAAGAGATTACTCTCCACAAGAGAAGATAATCATTATTCTTATTCATGGAATGAAGTTTCCTGGAGGAAGGGACTGTGACCAAAACGCCAGAGGGCAAACACTTCTAGATTATGTTACTTAAAAACGAGTCAGATATCTTAATGATTAACAGTCCATCCTCAGACTGCTTAGATTTACGTATGTTTGTTCATTCCAGTCCTAGGACCTTGTAAGAGGGACTTCCCAACAGGTGAAGGTTGCTTATTGTAAATGAAAGCGTGGCGGGATATCGCCATCCACTCTTCTTCCATAACTTGAAGGTGTTCTGAGTATGTCTATCCAGCGCACGACGATAATTCTTTAAATCATCAGATATCCGATGCTTTCGCTACGTATTTTCGAATCGGATCAAACATCGCTAGGTTAGTCATCTTCACGGGCTTGCCAACTATTTTTAAATAAATATCGACCTTCATACGCAACATTTATATTTTGAGATAACCATGAACGATAGTGAAACCTCAGCTCTACAGGAAGACTTAAAGTATCACATTACAAAAGGATTTCATTATCACCGTTGCTTTAACACAGTCTCAAGCTCTTTCTCTTTCTAACGCAGGCCTGTGTCGCAAGATCAATGTAAACTTGTAAACAAATACTCCAAGAAGAAAGACACACAAGGCTGTGAAAATCATCGCCAGCCAAAAGATGGAGAAATGCTACCTCGAGTAGGAGTTTTCATTTTGACTGTTTTCAATCTTATTTAAGTGTGGAATTAAGAATAATATTTTAACACACAACCTGGAGCTGTTTCTGATAAGCAACCTCTATTTCATCGCCGATATGGTTCATTGGTAAAGGCCAGGACATTGTAAGGGCATGTTCATTCCAGTTAAGGGTATTTCCCCATTCTACATGGTTACCTGTTGATGCCCAGGCTGGTCACAGCCTTTGATTTGATCACAAATTCGATTAAACAGACATCTGAAAGAACTAATATAATGTCCATATTACGTAACAAGTCTGTTTGAGATTGTACAGCTGTTTTAGCAAACTCGGACATTGTTTTCTTTGTTACAGTTCTGTGCAAGCGACAAATGCCACTTCGTACAACTTGAAGCCCGCGGAAAACTTCTAAGTGAATTTTAAAAGGCATCTAAGAAAATGACATGGAATCGAAATCTTAAGGTATCAATAATGTAGTTGCGTGGTAGACCTCAAGAACTGTATAGTTAATGGAATCAGTGAGCATATTTTGGCAAAGAAAAAAAAATAAGATAGTTAAAAAAGAAAACCTTAGAGTACTAAGGATTCACTGCCATCTGGCTAAATCTAGCCTCTTCAAAACCAGCGTAAGGGAAAGGACACTGAAATACCTTTGGCGTTCCAAAGGTGGAACATCAGCACCGACGCGCTGGAACGTTGAACCATACAAGAGTGTTACGTGCCTACTGAACTTCGACCCGAGGAGCTAAACCGACCCCTGGAAGTTCCTTAAAAAAATCCTAAGGTGAATGTATGTGTCTATAATATCTTACATCAATCCTTTACATGTTTATCTTACAAGAGGCCAGGATTAAATAGGAACAATTGGCCTGCTGGGCTTCTGCGACATTCGAAATGTCTTTGTTACAACGCATTTGGTTACAGGAAATGTTGTACTTTGTTATCATACAATAACTGCACATTTTTGTCTTGTTCAACACCAGGTACACGGTGAGTGAATATCCTGGATTTTTAAACTAAAAGAGAAAAGAAATTCTAATTTATCATGTAATAGTTATGCTATAGTTAATATATACAAACTGCATCTTCATTTCTCTCCATAATCATAGTTCAGAGAAGTTTGGTTATAACAATAAATACATAAAAAATTGTGAGGATCACGTGCTCTCATTACGATGCTCTGACAATAATAATAATGATGAAAATATTAATAATATCATTGCTCTGTCAGAAATATAGTACAGAAACCTCTGACCAGTATAATTCACTTGTCTCCATTATTGTGATATATTATTTTCAATGTTTTCTAGTTCTAGGTCGTAGCCTGTTACTAGAGATAACATTAGATAAAAGTTTTTTTTTTAACAAACATTTTTGTTTTGTCTTGGGAATTTATAATAGAAGGGGCGCACAAAATCACTAATACGGCCTCCAGACTGATGGATCGTTTGGAGAAGGACCGCCTGCCCTGGTGCCATTGCTCATGTAACGATCATGGCCGTGGGCACCATGCAGTGTTTCGTCTGGTGTCATGTGGGTGGCCATCATGCTCTGGTGTGCCACGGGCGTGCTTGCTCCTCCGGTGGACATGTCACGGTACCCATCGTGTCTGGTGTAGTCTCCTCGCTGCCCTGCGGCATTTGGTGCCGCTGTGGCCCCGCTATACTGATCGGCCGTTGCTTGGCGTGGATCCAAGAGTGCCAACTGTCCTTGCTGAGGGTACAGATGTGGGTATAAGAGTGACATGCTGGGAGAGAGGTAACCCTGGCCGGTAGTCGTAGCTGAATAGTAACCGCTACCCAAGTACCCGGGATAGCTTCCCGCGCTGCCACTGACGCCTCCTGTAGCAGCTGCAGCAGCAGCTACGACACCGCTGCCTGTGCCTCCGGTGGACGATGAGCCCCCTACCAGAAGGCCACTGGTGCCGGAGGGTGTCGGCGCGGCGTTGGTTGAAGTAGCCGGTGGTGTATAGGGCGCGCAAGACAAGTCCTGTCGGGGATCGGACGCCGTGCTGGCGGCGTGTCGTGGATCTGGCGAGGAGTACCTGACGAGCATGTAGTCGTGGCGAGGAGGGGACTGAGGCGCTTGCAAGGAGGCGAGGCTTTCGTAATCTCCTCCGGAACTCGGCGAGTTTTCGATCACTCCTGCAACAGTAGGAAATAATTGAAGAGTTAAATTGTGCTCTCTGCTTGAGGGGGAATATAATGCTCAAAGCTGCTAGGGAGGAGGGTGGGAGTGCAGGGAAGGAGAATGTTACACTGTGCAGACACAATACAAGTTTCCTAATATAAAAGTGATGGCATTACCCTCCTTGAAACACTCGTTTCACATTTAATTAGAAGAGATATGTTATATTTTCAGATATTTTAGAAACTGTTAGTTAGTTTAGCTGCAAAAGTTGAACAAACAAAAGATTGCACGTTAACCTATTCATTATTTTCAGTTATCTAACCACTTATCAATCTAGAGAAAATTAATAACTGTTCTGAACAACACTATTTTTGGCGTCGCTGACCACCGCTGTCTTGAGTTTTTTCCCATGTGAAAGCATACCTACCTACCTTGCATGGGTTCGAATCCCAACACGGAAGGAAAGAGGATCTTTATTCACACACACACACACACACACATACATATATATATATATATATATATATATATATATATATATATATATATAAAGAGAGAGATAGAGAGAGAGAAAGAGAGAGGGAGAGAGGGAGAGTATACTGTGTATATATATATATATATATATATATATATATATATATATATATATATATATATATATATATATATATATATATATATATAATGTGTGTGTGTGTGTGTGTGTGTATTTATATATATACACACACATATATATATGTATATATATATATATATATATATATATATATATATATATATATATATATATATATATATATATATATATATATATATATATATATATATATATATATATATATATATAGAGAGAGAGAGAGAGAGAGAGCGAGAGATAGAGAGAGAGAGAGAGAGAGAGAGAGAGAGAGAGAGTGCAGTGTGTGTTTTAGTCATGGGTGGTTGGCTGCGGTCTGTCGGGCCCGACTACAGGGAAACAACCCTCCTAATCACAATTTACGTGTAAGAGGATGCATCATTGGCTCATGACGTCTCATCGCGCGCTTAAAATATCCTTTGTGTCTCGAATTGCGAAAGGGATTTGTAAAAGACAGTTACGAAGTGAACGGCTAAAGCGATACAAAACGATAAATAGCGGATGTCCAAGAAGAGAAAGTGGCTGCAGTAAGTGAAGTACAGGAAACTGACGATCTTGAAGTTAGGTGATAGAAAATTTTTTTATACATGACCTATTTAATGTGATAATTTCTTAATGGGAAAAATGGTGATGATGGTACCAAAGATAAACGTATAACAGAGTTTCTGTCGTAGCTATGATGGTGATAATAATAATAATAATAATAATAATAATAATAATAATAATAATAATAATAATAATAATAATAATAATAATAATAATATCTACAGACGAACTTTTTAATATTCATAATTAAATTATGAAAGGCAATGTAGTAATAAAAAAAAAAAAAAACAGTATGACAGTTTGTCGACGAGTGAATTTAATTTGTAGAAATCGCAACATGGAACTCCTGAGGAGCAAATTAACAAAAGGAAAAACAAATCTTTCAAATTGCGGCAATTACTGGAATCTAGCTCACCAGACATTCGCGTGGAAAATATTTTCTCCTGATACACTTAATTTGGAATGTTTTCAAACATTTCCTAGTGTTTCTCAATTACTTTGATACTTCTAATGAATTTTTAAACAGACGTATACAACAGAAACATACTTCCCAATAATTTAGTGTAATTAAAACAATACTTGTATTATTATTCAACCTTCTACTGGAAGAAAAACGAATGCATTTCCTGAGGAAAAACGATGAGCCCAGAACAGTACAAGACTTGCAAGTCCATCAGTTGAGGTGAGGTACTCGTCTGCCTTTTAGGGGTCTCCAGAAGAGGAAGAGAAGGCCGTATCCTCGTCGTTACAATCAATTTCCCCTCCTGGGAAATTTCGATGCCTTCGTAAGTAACGATCCTTCCCGCTCGCATAACAAGCAACTGCACCCACGGAATGCACCATTAAGCTCTTCCTCACTCGCTGTGTCTTATCTTGTTATAGCGAATTAGTGCAGAACACTGAGAGGCACTCAAGACAGCTAAATCATATTGAATTAAAGCCTAATTACACACAAGCACATCTCGAGGACGACCTCCGGAAAGCCATAAATTATTGTGGGACGTTCTGTTAATTCGATGTGCGAAATAGCGGGCTGGCTCCGTTGCGCAATGCTTTAATTTTCCGCCAAGGGAGCAATTCGGTGAACGTTTTGGTTCTCAAATTTCTTCCTGTTCCTTTGTCTCGTTCTTTACACACACGACTGTTTCTTTCCTTTTCTTTGCGGTTTTATTTTCGTTTCGTTCTGATTAAGAAAAATGAGGCCAATTACATGACATCAGTTGCTAATGAATTTGCAGACTTTGATAAATAAACTCAACTAATGCAAAGAATATTTACAACAGGGTTACGGCTGTTGTTTTTAAAAGTTATGCTTCATAGCATCCAAACCATTTTGTTCTTAATGTACATCCATCATTGCTATATGGTAGCGGCCTAACGCCCAAACCATGTTGGCCAAAACACAAGAAATAAAAATAAAATTTGCACATATCCAAATTAGAATGTTTTTGGAATACGAAACATGAACTATTATATAAAAAAATGCCAACTTTTAAAATCAACAGATCTGTTTACCTGAGGACAAATGAGTCGAATTTGAATCTAATGTGTTGACCTGCTGCGAGATGTCGCTGCTGTAGCCCAGAGCCTGAGTCGATGTGAACCCGCTCTGGAGAGTTGGAGTGTTGCTTCCCCCCAGACTCCCTGCCGGCGATAGAGGAAAAGGGTAAAAGTGGATGCACGGCGGCAACTGGTGTTTTTATCAAAAATGTAAATACTACTCTATTAGCTGATGCTAATACTGCATCATAATGCATTATTTGGATGTAAAAAACAGAATAACATAATAATAAATGTATTAATCTTATTCTTTAAAATACCATCTATTTTAGTTGACCTCTCTCTCTCTCTCTCTCTCTCTCTCTCTCTCTTCCCCATTTCTTTTCGAAAATCCATACTGTCTGTTTTGCTTCATCTTTTTGACTCGCTTCTCCTCTCATTCTTCTAAATAGAGACATGCACTCACACACACATACATATAATATGTCTATAAGTATATATACAGAGAGAGAGAGAGAGAGAGAGAGAGAGAGAGAGAGAGAGAGAGAGAGAGAGAGAACGTAGAAACGGTTGAAAAGTAGCATAGTTGGAAAGATCGCCAAGAGCATGTTGAAGTAAAATTGAGGTAAGTGGGCAGAATGCCAAAGGGGTTAAAAAAGGAGGAAAAAGCAGGGAATTAATTTTTTTCTGGATCTGCAGAAGTGTTGAACTGAAACGGTTTAGATGTCCGGAATCACCGCTATGTGCAAATAAGCTGTGAATAGCGCAGGGCTTTCAAGAGGTGAATGTTTATGACAACTGAATTGTGGATTGTGATTTTTCTGAGGGAGTTGAAGAAAAACATAAAAAGGTAGGCAGACAGATAGACAGATGGATAAATAGAGAGAGAGAGAGAGAGAGAGAGAGAGAGAGAGAGAGAGAGCCACTGGTTCCTATCGCTTGCCTTAATGATCTTGACAGTGACGGCTGAACGATATACAGAAAGATTTCAGTTAATCAATCATCATCAGGCAAATTAGAATGCGTCGGTCTCCTCAGAATGACATTTGGCTGAGGAGTTGTAATGAGTTGAGGAAACTTTCTCTCCTACGGCCCAGACGTTATCTCTCTCTCTCTCTCTCTCTCTCTCTCTCTCTCATGATTCATTAAATCGCACTGTAAATTCCGAATATTTACTGCCCATGTACTACAAACTCAAATAATTCTTTCTTGATGATTTGTTTTTAACAGTGAATGACCCAATAAAACGTTGCGTTTCTCATACATATCCACACACAGATACATACATATTAAAATAATGCTCTCTCTTTTTTTATATATACATGTACACACGCGCACACACACATATAAATATACATATGTCTATTGTTGATAAATAAAATAATGCTGCATTTTTTCAGCACCTCCTTAGTTCATCGATCAACAGAAACAATAATTGTCGTCCTAGATAACCAGTTAATTTTCATCCTTGATCTGAACTGCAAAAATTGCATACTTTCTGAATACTGATGTAAAAACAAAGATTCTGTGTTTGAAGAATTACAGTTTTTCATGTTTTCTGAGAATGTCATCAAAACATAACATTAACGGCACATAATAATAATGTGGTAATTTTCAAAAAATGCTGGAAACAAAAATGGAATTTGAACCCAACTTGAAGAATGCATAGCTACCATCGACATTCTTGTCTAAGTCATGGATAAAGATCGATGCCAAAACAAGGAGGTGCCGAAACAAAAGCGAGTTGTACTATTCTAAGATACAGAGAACGCTGCCAGATACGTCACTCACCAGTGGTCTCACCTGGGATATACGACGAGTAATGGGTGCCACTGTAACTCGTCCAGTGGCCGTCTGCTGTGCCCAGTCCTAAGGACTGAGAGGGGTCTGCAAAAGGAAAAGGAAAATAAGGATATGTAAAACTGAACATATGTAAGTATATATAACTGAATCACGAAAATATGGAACGTGATAAATATATAAATAAAGACAAAATCCACGAAGGAAAAGACCTTCGTGGATTTTGTCTTTATTTGAATGTAAGTATGAGTAATGCTTCCAGCTGTTATCACACACACACATACAACACACAACACACACACACACACACACACATATATATATATATATATATATATATATATATATATATATATATATATATATATATATATATATATATATATATATATATATACATATATATTAGGGTAAAAACTCTTCCAGTAACAAGTGTTTTATGAGGAAATTTTAACCTGCAAATTACTAAATCATATCGATGAACTGTTGCTACAACTACTACTACTGCTGCTACTTCTACTACTACTACTACTACTACTACTACTGAATCAGAGTCCGTCTTCCCAAGGATCTTATCAAAGCAGCCAACCCTTGAAATTAAAGAGAACTACGAACGCTACCTCTATAATCTCATAAGCGAATAATTTAATTTTATTGCTGAATTTGACTGGTAATTGCGTAATTACGGGTTCTTCACTGTTATTATGAATGTTTCCCATCACGGCAAAAACCAAGCTTAGACAAAAATGGGGCAAATAAAAGCTGTGCTTTTCCAACAGTGAATTTGTTGCAATTAATAATGTAGCAAAGGCATGGAAAAAAATATTCAGAAAATACTTTTTTTTTCACTTTCAAATTTTCAAATATAAGTAAGAGTTAGGTAATAGAAAGATTATTCAAATTTCAATGTTTATTTGAATGAAGATATAAGACAAACTAAATTGATAGCATTTAAATAATAATATTAATAACAACAATAGGTATTGATAGCACGTAAAAACTAATAATAATAATAATAAAAAAACACATATATATATATGTATGTATATACAGTATATATATGTATGTATATATATATATATATATATATATATATATATATATATATATATATATATATATATATATATATGGCAAAAGACTCTGCTGACAATCTCGTTAATCATTGGATCACTGGCATGGATCACAGGCTGCAGCGCTCGGCTCATGTTTGCTAAGTCCGTGAATTGCTCCTGGACTACCATCCAGTAGCCCACTCAGCTATAATTAGCAAAATGACCAATGGGGTCAAGAATAGGCGTGGAGCCGGAGACCTTTACCCTAGTATATATATATATATATATATATATATATATATATATATATATATATATATATATAAATGAGAATAAAACAGGCCATAAAACACTATTTAAACGTTGCAAAATATATTGGGCACTTGCTTCTGTGCCCCTGTTCACTGGGAGAATAGGGGCACAGAAGCCTGAAATATATGGTTGCAAATGTTTAAATGGTGTTTTATGGGCCTTCTATATATTCATAGTACACTGTGGTATTACAGGAAAAGACATTCATACATATATATATATATATATATATATATATATATATATATATATATATATATATATATATATATATATATATATATATATATATATATATATATATATATATATATATATATATATATATATATATATATATATATATATACAGCTGAGGCACATGGAAAATAAAGAAAGATATGAGATTTAGTATTATTTGTAACACATTTTTCGAGGTACAATATATATCGAAAGTGAGTCGGAAATACCACAAAACACTTGGTACTTGTCTCTTTTATTATTTCTGCATAGCTGAATATATTATCACAAGCTCTATACAGTATATATGTATATATATGAAAAACACTTGGTACTTGTTTCTTTTATTATTTCTGCGGCCTTAGCTGAATATATTATCACAAGCTCTATACAGTATATATGTATATATAATATGTATATATACACACATACATACATACTGTATATGTATATGTGCATGTGTGTGTTCCTGTGCGTGAAATGACCAAAACGAATAGCAACCATCTAAATGATGAAAATAATAGGACAAATGCATTGCTACCATGCATAATAAAAATAATCATGCATATATACTTACAAAACACACAAACACATAAACATACACACACGCTCACGCGCACACACACATACAGACACCCATGCACGAACACACACATATATATCTATATATATATAACTATGTGTGCGATAATTTTACAAGTCCTCATTTTTCAAGATCCTGCATCAAAGCATGTAGACCACGCGTAAAATTTTTGACCATGAAACAAAATTGCATGAAATCGCTCGCATTTGCCTAGACAAAAAGAAAACGAAATTAACGTAAATGGACTATTTATCATACGAACTGTGACGCATAAATGGCCACCTAAGGAAACCTCATCGAAAGAAATCATGGAAAAACAACCGAGAAAAGAGAGTAAAGAGTAAAGACGAGAGAATTGTTACTACAGAATATGCGATTATCTTATGCAGGGTGACAGCTGAACATCTTGGTCGAGCCACATTGCACACAGCAATTGCAATGCGTGAAGGAAGAAAAATATAAAATGCTGTAGTTTTCGGCAAAACCATATCCTCTGCAAACAATGTGAGGGTTTATATGTCTATGCAATATATATATATATATATATATATATATATATATATATATATATATATATATATATATATATATATATATATAACCTTTTAGGCATAGCTTTCCTCTTACACAATTTCCATTCCAGGCAATTGCCGTAGCGGCATGATGAGTGTTCTACAGGAACCAGCGTTTGGTTGGAGCTTTTTGTTTTCTCATGAATCAGTTAGTGGCGACAAATATGCAAATTCCTTCCTTACATTGATTATTTTTTGCCACGACATCTGTTTCGCCGGTCTGTGGCATAATTAAGTGAGCACTAATTTACAGTCTTGAATTATTATAAGCTTTTTGTTCCACTGTGTGGATAAAGTACACCAGTGACCTTCGGACTTGATTTGAGATTGGTTGAGAGATTAACGTATGAAGAGCCTTTTCGGTTCGAAGCTTTAGGTACAAAGAGGAGAATGCCCGGACGCATAAGCATAGTAGGTAGTGAGCACTGATGTCACGGGACTCTTGCGTTCGC
>NC_089792.1:18437089-18487089 GCF_040412425.1 Macrobrachium rosenbergii
ATTTGCAGCTGATAGGGCTTATGATCATTAAAAGTGTAATAAGAACAGGAGTGTGTGTGTGTGTGTGTGTGTGTGTGTGTGTGTGTGTGTTAGAGAGAGAGAGAGAGAGAGAGAGGGGAGGGAGATACCGTTTGTTTAAAACTACTAAGTAAAACCGTTTCCAAATTTATTTATGAAGTAAATAAGAAGCCAGTTGTTTAAAACTACTAAGCAACCAAAGCATTATTATATACAGTTGTTTGGAAGGACCAGATAAAACTACTAAGTGATACTGTTTCCAAATTTACTGAAGGCAAATAAGAAGCCATTTGTTTAAATTTACTAAGTTGGCCGTTTCTCCGGTTTATTTATCGATATAAATAGAAGCCAGTTGTTTAAAACACTAAGTGATACCATTTTTTACTTATGAAGGAAATATTTTCAAACAACTTCGTTTCCAAATTTATTTATTCAATAAATAAGAAGCCAGTTGTTTAAAACTACTAAGTGATACCACTTCCAAAACCCTGGTGGAAATAAGGCCAGTTGTTTAAAAGTACTAAGTAAAACCGTTTCCAAATTTATTTATGAAGTAAATAAGAAGCCAGTTGTTTAAAACTACTAAGTGATACCACCAGACTTTGTATATGTAAATAAGAAGTCAGTTGTTTAAAAGTATAAGTAAACCGTTTCCAAATTTATTTATGTAAATAAGTGTATTGTTTAAAACTACTATGATACCATTTATATTTATTATAAGTAAATAAGATATTGTTTAAAAATTACTACAAAACCGTTTCCAAATTTATTTATGAAGTAAATAAGAAGCCAGTTGTTTAAAACTACTAAGTGATACCATTTCCAAATTTACTTATGAAGTAAATAAGAAGCCAGTTGTTTAAAAGTACTAAGTAAAACCGTTTCCAAATTTATTTATGAAGTAAATAAGAAGCCAGTTGTTTAAAACTACTAAGTGATACCATTTCCAAATTTACTTATGAAGTAAATAAGAAGCCAGTTGTTTAAAACTAATAAGTAAAACCGTTTCCAAATTTATTTATGAAGTAAATAAGTGCCAGTTGTTTAAAACTACTGTGATACCATTTCCAAATTTCATTAAAAATAATGCATCTGTTTAAAAGTACTAACAAAACCGTTTCAAATCCGCCCCCGTAAATAAAAACCAAAAACTACTAAGTACTTTCCAAATTTCAAAAGTAAATAAGAAGAATCAGTTGTTTAAAACATAATTCAAACCGTTTCCAAATTTATTTATAAGTAAATAAGAAGCCAGTTGTTTAAAACTACTAGACCCATTGGACAAATTTACAATGAAGGAAATAAGAAGCCAGTTGTTTAAAAGTACTAGTAAAACCGTTTCCAAATTTATTTATGAAGTAAAAAAAGCCAGTTGTTTAAAACTACTAGGAGATTTTCAAACTTGATGCTGTTGGAACGTGTTTATCTAAGTAAAACTGTTTCCAAATTTATTTATGTTAAATGCCTTAAAAGTACTTGCAAACCGCTTCCAAATTTATTTATGATTAAATAAGAAGCCAGTTTTTAAAACCTTCTCCATTTCCAATTTCTTTTTATGATGCCTTTAAAAACTAAAGAAAACATTTTCCAAATTTATTTATAATAAATTATACTAAAATGAAAAAACAAATATTTATAAGTAAATAAGACGAAAACTACTAAACATTATTACTCATACAGTCGTTTGGAAGGACCAAATAAAATGGAATGGAGAAAGAGGACCTGGACTTTTCCGTTGGCAGGCCTAGTTTCCACCGAATCTAGAAATCTATTTTTGAACAATTCGTTACTCGATGAATGAAACATGAGAATAAACCCAAAATGTATAGAATGCCCATTCCTAGAATAATAATCAACCAGAAAATGAATTTATTCGTGTATAAATGTATGTGTATATATTTATATAATTTATCGATACGTATATATATTTATCCTTTATATAAATATAAAGACAAAAAAAAAATATATATAAAATAAGTGAAGAATAATAAAATAAATAAAAATGAAAAATATAAATATAAAATAAATAGCACCCTATATAATCAGTATTAATAATGATAATAATATATATATATATAAAATATATACAAGTCCACGTGTGATAACAGAAATAAACGTGAGACATCGCGTGAACGTGGGCCACTATGTCATTAAATATGCATGCATCTGGAAAAGATAACATCCGATCCATCAGCAAAATACCAAACGACGCCACTTACCCTGAAAAGGAATCTAGACAACATAATTCAGAATATAAATGTTGTATTATCAGTTCCTGCTTTTTATATACAGACCTTTGAACAAAGCAAGAGGGAGACTGGCAAAGGAATTTATTTACGATTTATTTACTCAAAAAATACGAGGAGATTTTCAAACTTGATGCTGTTGGAACGTATCTCATCTACAATGACACCCATGTTAAATGCCTTAATAAGTACTTGCAAAGAAGAATGATCCATAACGCTTTTTCTTCTCCATTTCAATTTCTTTTATAATCATTTTTTCTAAAGAACATTTTTAGGTCTCATTTGCAATGTTATACAAAAATGATTAACTGAATAGGCAAAAAGAAAATATGGCTCATCAGTCGCTAATTCAAATAGGAATGGAGAAAAGAGGACCTCTTTGGGTACAGGAAGAAATCTATTTTTGAAGAGGTAACACGATGAATGAATAAGTGAATAAAAAATGTATAATATTCCGAATAATAACAACCAGAAAATGAATTTATTCGTGTATAAATGAAAGTTTTTTCAAATTTATCGAACGTGTAGTATTTATCCTTTTGGGAAATTGAAGAAGAAAAAAAGATTGAAAAATAAGTGAAGAATAATAAAATAAATAACAAATGAAAAAGTAAAGGAGGAAAATGCTAGCACCCTCGCCAATCAGTATTAATAACGATAATAAAAAAGGAACGATAAAAGTAAAAAGTCCGATAATAGAAATAAACGAACTCTCCCACTACACAAACACATACCATCAGCATAAATCTATTCATGTTGTAAAATATGATAAAATATGAACAACCTTCGCAGTACACACCTCATTAGCTAAATGATTTTTCCTTGCTCTCTCTCTCTCTCTCTCTCTCTCTGACTTTTTTTGTAACCAGCCACCCTATCGAGGTGGAATAAATTACCTGGTAATAATATTTTCTCTATTAGTTTAGGTCTTATTTGCCGTTATACAATTTAACCCACTTTAGATATGATCTTCGGGAAATCTGCTTCGCCTCATTTTCAGTGCAGCTTTGCCGTTTTGTCATATGGCAAATTATGACCGCCACGGAAATTATTACTCTCATTGACTGCTCATAACAGTGTTTTCTCCCCACACAGGAAGGATTTTAGGAATCCGAAAGACTGAGGTTACTGTTACATTCATGTTCTATTTTGAATTGAGGACGAATGAGTAAAATGAAATATACAATGTTCTCCCCCTCTACACACACACACACACACATTATTCATGTTGTATCTCTCTCTCTTGACCGTCATAACAGCTCAGCCAATTGATTTTACACACACGCATACACACACACACACACTCTCTCTCTCTCTTGACTGTCATAACAGCTCAGCCAATTGAGTTAATACTCTCTCTCTCTCTTAACTGTCCTAACAGCTCAGCCAGTTGATTTTATACTTTCTCTCTCTCTCTCTCTCTCTCTATCTCTCTCTAGACTGTCATAACAGCTCAGCCAATTGATTTTATACTTTCTATCTCTCTTGACTGTCCTAACAGCTCAGCCAATTGATTTTACACACACACTTTCTTTCTTGACTGTCCTAACAGCTCAGCCAATTGATTTTACACACACACTCTCTCTCTCTCTCTTGACTGTCATAACAGCTCAGCCAATTGATTTTATACTTTCTCTCTCTCTCTTGACTGTCATAACAGCTCAGCCAATTGATTTTATACTCTCTCCCTCTTTCTCTCTCTCTCTCTCTCTTGACTGTCCTAACAGCTCAGCCAATTGATTTTATACTTTTCTCTTTCTCTCTCTTGACTGTCATAACAGCTCAGCCAATTGATTTTATACTTTCTCTCTTTCTCTCTCTTGACTGTCATAACAGCTCAGCCAATTGATTTTATACACACACACTCTCTCTCTCTCTCTTGACTGTCATAACAGCTCAGCCAATTGATTTTAATACTTTCTCTCTCTCTCTCTCTCTCTCTCTCTCTCTTGACTGTCATAACAGCTCAGCCAATTGAATTTATACTCTCTCTCTCTTGACTGTCATAACAGCTCAGCCAATTGATTTTATACCCTCTACCTCTCTCTCTCTCTCTTGACTGTCCTAACAGCTCAGCCAATTGATTTTATACTCTCTCCCTCTATCTCTCTCTCTTGACTGTCCTAACAGCTCAGCCAATTGATTTTACACACACACACTCTCTCTCTCTCTTGACTGTCATAATAGCTCAGCCAACTGATTTTACACACACACACACACACACACACACACACACTCTCTCTCTCTCTTGACTGTCATAACAGCTCAGCCAATTGATTTTATACTTTCTTTCTCTCTCTCTTGACTGTCATAACAGCTCAGCCAATGGATTTTACATCTCTCTCTCTCTCTCTCTCTCTCTCTCTTGACTGTCATAACAGCTCAGCCAATTGATTTTATACTCTCTCTCTCTCTCTCTCATCAATCTCCTTGTAAAAACTTGCAAATGGAAAAGAACCTAATTTCACGTCAGTAATGAGACACTAATGACAGGGTCAGCATCTGACAACACAGGAGCAACAAATCACACGGGAATAATGAACTGCCAGATATTCATTTATGTATCTCTCATAAACTACTTTTTACAGTCAGAGTTCCTCATATGCGTATTCGAGAGAGGAGGGAGGATTAATGAGAGAGAGAGAGAGAGAGAGAGAGAGAGAGAGAGAGAGAGAGAGAGAGAGAGAGAGAGAGAGAGAGAGATGAAAAGGTGGGGAGCGAGCAATAAGAGGGGCCTAATAAAGATAAACGATAAATAATGAAAAATTAGTACAGCTGCTCTAAATGGAAATGAAGGAAGTTATAAAAATAATGACAGGAAGAAAGGAATGTGTTTCATACAAATACATATCTATATATATATATGTAAATACTGAGACGTTAATGGAGAGAGAGAGAGAGAGAGAGAGAGAGAGAGAGAGAGAGAGAGAGAGAGAGAGAGAGAGAGAGAGAGACATTCCAAGCGGTAAAGCGATTAGTTTACGGAATATACGCTCACGCATCTACGAGTATCTATCTATTTGTGTGCTTGTGTGTATAAATAATTATTGGTTTTAGTAATTTCCTTCTGTCATGAGTTTAATCTCACGGCGTCGTAGCCTCCGTAAGAAATGCATTATTTAGACGATTGCTTTATTCATTTACCTTTTTAGTTTTAGGTAAATGAAAATTATTGTGCCGGCTTTGTCTGTCCGTCCGCACTTTTTCTGTCTGCACTTTTTCTGTCCGCCCTCAGATCTGAAAAACTACTGAGGCTAGAGGGCTGCAATTTGGCACGTTGATCATCCACCCTCCAATCATCAAACATACCAAATTGCAGCCCTCTAGCCTCAGTAGTTTTTAATTTTATTCAAGGTTAAAGTTAGCCATAATCGTGCTTCTGGAACGATATAGGATAGGCCACCACCGGGCCGTGGTTAAAGTTTCATGGGCCGCGGTTCATACAGCATTATACTGAGACCACAGAAAGACAGATCTATTTTCGGTGGCCTTGATTATACACTGTAGCGGCTGTACAAAAAAGTCGATTGCGCCGAAGAAACTTGGGCGCATTTTTTACTTATGAAGAATGTCGGCATCTGCATTATGAACATAATAGTTTGTAAAAGGAAAAAGGCACTTGTTTTCATCTTTCGACTGTAAGACTTTACGGAATCTCTACTACACTCTTCCTCTTTTGTAATAAATATTCACAGCCTTCCAGTTATCTCTCTCTCTCAGTGTATAAAATCATCATCGCCTTCAATGTCGCCCTTTTCATACTGCTCATCTAAGTATGTCTAGATCTTCCAAATTTTCTTGTGTCAGTGAGAGCAGCTGACACGTATCACTATCCAAGCCTTCTCCATCTCCATTTCTTCATTATTTCATTTACTTGGTATCATTTCTAACCCATCTTGTCACCTGACTTCTTGCATTCTTCTTAAAGCTTTATTCTCAAATCGATAAAAGCTTTTCGATAAAGTTTCACTGTCATGCCATGACTCATGTTTTACAGTATAGCCATACAGATCTTATATTTTCATAATCGCATTTCTATATGCATTTTCAGTCTATTTGATTTCCAAATCTTATTCAGCCGCTCATCATTTGAAATTCCTTTTTCCATCTTTCACTATGTTCTAACCTGGACTGGATTTTATTGTTCCTATATTTTAAAGGTTCAATTTCATTAATTCTTCATCCATCTAATGCTATTTCATACCTTTGTGCATACCGTGTCCTCATGACTTCTGTTATTCTGAGATCTATTTGAGTTTCACCTGTTTAAATATATGGTGCTTTCTGTTCAGCAAGCTTTGTAAATCTTCTGGTGTATTGCTGATTAAAACAGCATCATCTGCGTGTTCCAAGCCTGTTGAGTTTCTATCGTTACTCCAATCTTAAACCCTTTCTTCCATCTCCGGCCACATAATCATTATTAAATCTATGAGAAGGGGAAACAGCAAAAGTGAAATAACATTCTATTGCAGTACCTTACACACACACACACACACACACACACACACACATATATATATATATATATATATATATATATATATATATATATATATATATATATATATATATATATATATATATATAAATATATATGTGTGTCAGTCTGTGTATACATGTGAGATGTATAAGTTCTCACTCAGTTATAAAACTGATAAAGGTAGATATACTATCCATGATAAGCATATATTTAAATATACATCAGAATGAGAGTAAGTGGTTACGTATATCTTTATACAATCATAAGACAAAAAACTAAGAAAAAGTTGATATTACCATCAGTACTCATCAGTATGACACAATTCCGTAAGTCATACCGAAACGATAGTGGTTCATATTTCCAGTTACATCCCTGTTATATTTAACTCAACTTTCCCTTTTTCAAAGAATAGCCATTCAGCTCTCTCAATATTTTCTATTCCATATGCACAGTATGCTGATATGTTCGCCAAGAATTTAAAATCCATCAATTTTATGAGGAATATTTCTCTACAAACATGCATGCTAATATTTTAAGTTCCCAGATATACGAGTATTATATTGCTTGCTGTTTGACAGCAAATATCCATATAAATCTTATCTTCTCTGCCTGCCCCCGTATGACAGTATGCCTAAAAGCTAGTAAAAATCATGAGTGTGGTTTGGAGTTACATTTGATAATACAAGCATATGTATATATATATATATATATATATATATATATATATATATATATATATATATATATATATATATATATATATATATATATGTATATATTTAAATCAATATATTTTTAAATCTAAGAATTTTTAGTAGTAGAAGAAATTGCTGAACTTGTATGCGAACACAGTCGGCATAAAAACTACAGATCATATATTTCATATCACATAGACTGGACCAATTCTTTTTGAATGTGAAATTTTTGAGTTTAAATTTTTCGAAAATAACAAGTTTTAAATTTCAGCAAACTCCTGAATTTCAAACACACTGATAAACTCATTGCTTCTTTTTTTGCTCGAGTTGAGTAGCCGATATCAGCACTAAATTACCTGCTCAAGGTAAATTGGCCTTCGTTCGGAAACCTCCAGATTGCATTCGTCCTTACAAGCATATATCAATCACATATTTAGCTCATATCTCTCTCTGCGAAAGATCTTCGTACGTATTTTCCACACCTAAGAATATATCGTTCTCCAAACGAGTCAAGTAATTTTTGTCATCAAATTCCTGTCACAATTCTCGCTGACATTTGGCTTTTTGTTTCATGCTGATATTTCTACCTTGTTCATGCAAAATTTCTGTCTTATTCCCCTAACATTTTGATCTTATTTCACACAGCTGGCGTCATCAGAGCCTTTTCCCTCCACCGTCCATCTGTCAGAGTCGTAATTCATTTTGATTTGCATTTACTTCGAGCAACTGGCAGTCCATAAAACAACACGTCCATCCGCTTTGAAGGGATTAAACGGAAGACAAATTATTCCTTGACGAGGCGAGGGAGGGTGTTCACACGCGAGACGCAGCGAACGAGAGAAGTCACAGGTTTTCCGTTTCTAATCGCGAGGCAAATAAAATATTACAAACAACTTTCCGGCCAAAAAAGGCATTTTATAGCCTCTCAAAAAACCCTATTAAACACAGGTAGCTTTAGCATGCAGATGCAAAAAGGCGTATCATTATAATCTGTTGCCGGGAATTGCAAGGAGGGCAAAATTGGCGCCATAAAAAAGAGCTCCTTTGGGAAATTTACGACTCTGGCGAATTGCCGTTCGAAAAGATGATAAAATCATAAAACGCATGTATCCCGAATGGCCTGAGTGAGCCATAGCAAGCGCCAAGGAAGCCGTCATGAAAATGCTCTTGTTTATTGTTTTTTTCTTTTTAATTTGTTCTTCTCACGAATGGAGGTTGACCGCTCAATCCCCGGACGACAAAGATGGCGCGTGGGAAGAGAAGCATCACCGTAACTAGCTCTGTTCTCTCTTAAGTCTTTCTAGCATGAAAGATTTCCTGAGGGAAATACGAATAACGTGACGTCATGCGGGCAAGAAGGTCAGCTTTGTCTAGCAACAACAAACCATTCAGGCTTGAAACTTTAGCATAAAGGTTCTTAAATGAAATACAAAAATTATCAAGTAAAAAATGCGCCGAAACTTCTTCAACGCAATCGAGTTTTCTGTACAGCCGCTGCAGCGTATAATCTAGGCCACCGAAAACAGATATATCTTTCGGTCGTCTCGGTATAATGCTGTATGAACCGCGGCCCGTGAAACTTTAACCACGGCCCGGTGGTGGCTTATCTACAGTATATCGTTGCCAGAAGCACGATTATAGCCAATTTTAAACTTAAATAAAATAAAACCTACTGAGGCTAGGGGGTTGCAATTTGATGATTGATGATTGGGGTGGATGATCAACATGCCAATTTGCAGCCCTCTAGCCTCAGTAGTTTTTCAGATCTGAGGACGGACAGAAAAAGTGAGGACAGAATGAATAAATATATATATATATATATATATATATTTTCTATATATATAAAATATAAATAATATAAAGGACAAATATGCATATATGCACATATATAAAACACAATCCGTTAAGAAATCAGTAAGAAAAATGACCACAAAGAAACTAGCCCTAAAGGCGATATAGGTGTACTCACTGTCTCACAAAATCGTGATCAGTTAAATATAAAGTCTTTAACGATCAATCACGTAAATAGCGGCCATAACAGTGAGTTTCAGAGATTGAACAGACGGAGAGTGTTTCATTCCTGAACTTCATAAGTAACATAACGATGGCTATAACGATGTCTCATTTCTACAGCGATTAAAAGGGAGTTTCACTAGACATGAGCCTCATTTGTACGGTCTGAACTCCGCCTTCAAGAAATAACAATGAAGAAGGAAAAGGGAGGACGAAGAAAATCGTCGCAATTAGCTCTTTGTACAGCCGACACAGTGTATGATCCACATGCATGAAAACCACCGAAAATACGATCTATCCAAGGTCTTGCAGAATGGGTTGGGTCTCTATCTTTCTGGTCTCTCTGAATGCTGTCTCTCTGCGGCCCATGAAACTCTTCAACCACGGCTCGGTTTCCTAGCCTATATCATTATCAAAAACAAGATTATGGCTAACTTTAATCTTAAATTTAATAAAAACTACTGAGGCTAGAGAGCTGTAATTTTGTATGTTTGAAGATTGAGATAATGGATGATCAACTTGTCAATCTCTGCCCTCTAGCCTCAGTGGTTTTTAAGATCTGAGGGCAGACAGAAAAAGTGGGGACGGACAGACCCCCACCCCTCCACAAAAAATTTTCTTTTAGTGAAAACTAAAAATAATAAGCAAATTAATTCTCGATTTGAATCGCTGACCTGTGAGACCTGTAAGCGGGTTAATCTCCACAGACGAAGTCTGCCCTTTAGTCGATATCGAGGTGAAACTGCCTACTAATAAGAGTGATGATCATAATAATGATTATTATTATCATTCTTAAGTATGAGTAATAACAGTGAGGGCACAGAGATTGAGAGAGAGAGAATATCTCATTCCTCCGGCATAACCAGAGCGTCTCTCTCCTTCTGATGTCTCATTTCCCTACAATGGAGAAAAAAGTTGTTTCACTAATAGCCTCATTCACGGTCTAGCACTCCGCCTTCAAGGGAGAAAAAGGAAGGAGAAGAGGAGGGAGGACGAAAACAAATCGTCTCGAAATTAGCTCTATGAGGCACCCGACACGACGCAATTTATATCCACATGCATGAAAACTGCCACCTCCATCGATCTTCCGGAAAGTCATTGCAGGAATGGGTGGTCTAGGGTCTCTCTCTCTCTCTCTCTCTCTCTCTCTCTCTCTCATAACACTATTTCTCATTTCCTTCAGCCTACGTCTTTGTCGAAAAGTGGATATGCAGTTTTCTGACGGGTTTACACGAGTGTTTTTGGGTGAGTATATGTGGCTGTTTCTATAGAACTTTCATATTGAGATAATGCATGTATACTTGTCTATCTCTGTTCTCTGCAGGGATTAAGTCTCATGTAACCTTACCCTGGCGCTGCCACCTCCCCCCCATTAACCCCTCCACAAAAAATGAGAATGAGTGGCGTAAGAGGCATAAGCAAATTAATGTGAGAAATTGCTTAGGGCGGAGAGGCCAGCAAACATTAACCAGTGGATGTAGAGGCAGCATTTAGCACGGGAGTTGAGAGTTACCAATGAATTCGCTTAATTAATTACTTAAGCGGTCCTCCGACAATATAAATAGGTAACTTATGAAGGACCTTCGCACCAATAGGAGGTTATCCCTCAAGTGGTCCTTAAAGACGCAGTTCCTATAAACTACTAATGTAACTTGGACTCAATGGACCCTTCTTGTTTGGCTCTTGTGTCCCTAGTCACGAAATCAGTCACGTCCAAAGGATTATGTGGATGAAAACAAATGGTGTTTACTACAGGATGAGACGACAGGGTCGTATATTAGAGGGACGTGACAACGTGTTTCCGTTCTTTGTCTATGCATGATAGGAGGAATCTGGGTCTTCAAGGGTGTCATAGAAAGAAGAGATGGCACCGATTAATGGCTGTGTTCTTCTTTTCCAAAAGGAATAATAAGATCTATAGTGGCAGCAAGCTGCTAAAAGAGTACGAAATTCAAATAAATGAATTCGTCTGTTTTATGAACTCTTCTGTGAAAGTTCATGAGAAATAATCTCAGAAAATAATTCTCCTGAGGTTTCGGATTTTGCATCATGAAAGTAATGAAAAACTCGTCTCTCCGGAAAACACCTCTGAATATAAAGATGTGTAATCTTGGAAAAAATAATTGAGATTAATAACAAATGAAATCATTCATAACACGACATCAGCACGTTGCTCTGGCGACCCTGATCTCTTACAGTAGTTCGACGAAGAAGAAAATTATTTATGGCTGAGACGTGATCCGAGCAATGCACCTGAGCAGACGATACCCCCGAGAATTTAGTTTCCATAATATTTTCCCCATTACTTCGGTATCAGACTGCAACTGGGTAAAACTGAGCAGCCTGCCAGGATTTAATAATGACACTCCTCTTGGTAATGCAAGCATAAAAAAAAGAGAAGAGACTTCTTGATAAATAAGAAAAATCTAATCGACTGAAGATGACCTTTAATATATTTTTCAGCCCTGATGCCAGGAAGATACTGCATAGTTTCCCGAAGGAGCTAGGCCCATTTAGGCTTCTAAGGAACAGTTGCCAAGACTTTAAAGGGTTAAAGAAATAAGCCTTACGCAGTCTGGCCTTGAAAATAACCGTGGTTGCGTCACATTCAGGTGTTACAATGACTGACACTGAAAAAGCCTACTGTGTCCGGCCTGGAGAAGATCCTGTTTCACTGTAATTTAAAAGATTTTTTGTCATGTGACCTTGAGATAGATGTATTTCGCTGCTTAAATAAGATTTTCTATTACTTGACGTTGAAAAGTGCTTGCATCATCTGATCATAAACTTTTCCTGTCTTTGAAGATAAATATTTTATTTATTCATGCATTCATCCATTCCATAAATCACAAGGTTAATACATTTTCGACAGTACTTGAAAGAGTTGTGATTTTGTTGTTGTTGGAATCAAGGTGAAATTGATTTGTCATTTGCAGTCTCAAGCGAAAAACGTTTTTGCTTGTCATATTTTTCAGAAAATATTGAAGGGTGGCCTCAAAAAATTTTTTCTGGGATCTTCACAGATGAGGACACTTTTACCGAACGGTAACCAAGTTTAATTGCTTTTGCCAAAGTCCTTCTCTTTCTTCGATACATTGAACTGATTCTTTCATACTGTCATATAATGAAAAATATTTCATTTATTAGACAGTATGAAGAAAGTTTCTTTCATTATCACTATGTGATGAAAATATAAAACGAAATATTTTCTTTCTACAACAGGCTGAAACTCTCAGTCGGCCGTGGTGGCCTGTGTTTTTGCTGTGCCAGACGCACTATCATGGCTACCTTTAACTTTAAATAAAATAAAAACTACTGAGGCTAGAGTGCTGCAATTCGGTATGTTTGATGACTGGAGGGTGGAGGAGCAACATACCAATTTGCAGCCCTCTAGCCTCAGTAGTTTTTAAGATCTGAGGGCGGACAGACAAAGCCACCTTAATAGTTTTCTTTTACAGAATACTAAAAAAAGGATGCGTAAAACCGTAAGACTCGAATAGTACTGGTCTGCAAATAGATGAATGAGTATCTCGGTCTAAGAGGCTCCAAAAAGGGTGAGGGTAATGATATAGGTGTCACTAAAAGGGTAATGACATAGGTCTACCTGAATAGTGATATAGGTCTACCTGAATAGTGATATAGGTCTACCTAAAAGTTAGTAAAGCAAAACGTATAACCCGTGCAAACACTGGGAACAACCTCAGGATTCTTGCGCTTCGCAGAGAGTAGGGTCGAGGATGAAAACATAGCGTGGTACCAATGCGTTTATCACTGCTGCTGAAATGAACTACACACCCAATGTATCACTCTGGTACACTGATGCTATCAACATGCACTTACGTGTCATATCCTTTCCTTTCTAAATAAACCACAACGATTATAGATGGGGGAATGTAGGTGACAGGTCGAAGTGCACACACACATAGATATTTGAAAGATGTGTAACAGGTTTTATGGGACTGTCCATTTTGTACATAATTATACCATAACAATTTGATAACTAAACAATGTCTTTAAGAAAAAAATAAGTTGTTAACAGAAGCAGATAGTTTACAATTTCTTATCACTTTTAAATACAATAATTGTACAGGTTTAGAGTAAGACTTTCAACAATCCATCACAACATCTTTGCTTAGATTCTGCATTTGGTATGTTCTAGTTTCAAGAGACTTGTTCTGCTCTCTTTTCTGCTAAGTAATCTGAAAACGCTGAAGATGAAACTAAACTGTCATTTTCGTGCTTTCATTTGAACACTGCAGAACATTTCAAGAGTGCATTTACAGGGTTTACCTTACTGGAATAATCATCAAAAACTGAGAATGATCCGTTCAAGCATGTCAGAATAGAATTAGCGGCCAAATGAGTGAAGACTTGATGACGACAGTGGTGATGTGAAGGCATGTATACAAATCGAACAAAAAAAACTTTGCATATTAAAACGGAGGAAAAGGGACAAAAGGAGAAAATAATTAAATTATTACGACCAAGATCTGATAATGAAAAATTCAATGTTTCTCGCCTGCCAAGGATTCCTGAACAGGACAGGGGGATAGGTAAACTTCGTTAAAAGATCCAGTGTACCTCTGTTGACCTTAAACAGCGAATTAAATACGTGGCAACTGGACTACTGAGCGGGCCATGGCCAGGTTAAAAAGAGTATGGTGTTAGAAACCTCAGCCTAAAAGCTTTGCAGAACATTGGACAGACAAACCCTTTTCGAGGCCACCCTCTATAATAACAGAAAACATATGAATATATATTTATATATATATATATATATATATATATATATATATATATATATATATATATACATATTTATATGATATATAAATAAATCATATATATATATATATATATATATATATATATATATATATATATATATATATATATTATATTTATAAATATAATTATGATTAATTTATATATACATGTATGCAAACAAACTGGTCATTCACAGACTTATTTTTCTATGGCATTCATTACTTCAACAGTGAGCATATGGGTCGCCAGCACTGCAGAATGCTATGATTTTCCACGAAGGGTTATTATAACCAATTAGACGGAGTGCAGTGTATTAATGTAGGTGATTAGTCGAAGACCTTCCAGGAAAAGTTTGTGGTTAGAGAATGTTTATCTCGTTAGCCATCCACAATTTTCCCTCGCAACATGTTTAGAAATCTGGGAAATGATTTAAAGACTCTGTACTAACGGCGGTGATTAGAGAGAGAGAGAGAGAGAGAGAGAGAGAGAGAGAGAGAGAGAGAGAGAGTAAACTTCACTTCTGAGTTTATTTGTATATTTGTTCATATTTAAGTACCAGTACATTTGTATATCTGTTCATTTTTAAGCATACACAGGAGATGTATTTGCGTCTGGGTATAAATTCGATTATTTATTCTTATGTGTATTTTTTTATTCACGGCCAAACCAAAGAATAGTCTCTTTTATCTAATTAAAAGTTTTAACACACATTCGTCTACGGTGTGCATAAACGATCTGTTACTTACTTACATAAACAGTACAATTTCGTATCTTCATTTTTATTCTTATAACTGAGCAACGACAAGAACAATAATAGTAGCAATATTAATGACAAAATCAAGAATTCCGATCAAATAGAAAAGGGAGGGTCCTAAAGGGTTTTTATGTTTGTGTGTGGGGTGTGGGGTTGGGGGGCCAGGAGGTGAGAGAGAGAGAGAGAGAGAGAGAGAGAGAGAGAGAGAGAGAGAGAGAGAGAGAGAGAACGCTTCCTATTCATGTTGTGGTCTCGAGAGTCGGTCTCTCTCTCTCTCTCTGTCTGTCTCTCTCTCTCTCTCTCTCTCTCTCTCTCTCTCTCTCGGAGACGCCGAAACCTGCATCTGCCGACTTGTCTGTGATCAACCACAAGTCCTTATTACCTTGGGTAATGGCTGCCATTCTTAATTACCATAGATCACGAAGGGAAGGGCCTACATTTCTCTTAAAAAACGTTCTTAAAAAAAAAACATTAATTGCTCGTTTTTATGAATGTTACAGTCGAGTTAAATCCCGTTTTATTTACCTTTTATGGTCTGTTACCGCCATCTTGTTTACTCTTGGAGTTCACGAGAGAGAGAGAGAGAGAGAGAGAGAGAGAGAGAGAGAGAGAGAGAGAGAGAGAGAGAGATGACATATTTTCTACTTTCCGTAATTAAATCCTTTTGCTAATGTTTAAATTTGCAGACAGCATTGAAATTTCTTAACAAAATAAGTACCCAACCCCCACCAAAAAGAAAGAAAGAAAAAAAAAAAATCGTACATCTGATCAAACAATGAAAAATGGTAATATACCTATTCATAACTAGGTCTTCGTATCACGTCGGAACATTCTTACGAAAACTCTAAATGTTCTTAAAAAAAAAAAAAAAAAAAAAAAATGATACCCCACTTGCTTGTTTTAATTGCGAAATTCCATCTATAGTCATATTAGGAGCCGTAAATAAATTCCTGATGCTATTTTAACTGTTATTCATTAAATGGAATTTCTTTTTTAGCGGCTGCGTGATTCACATTTGCTGCTCCATTTTCATGATGGTTTTCAGGATAACCCTTCTATTTCACTCCACCCATTCAGTTCCTCATTGAGGAGGGTGGATTTCCCGACTAGCACGCTGTTGGCCCAGCGTTCGATTCCCCGACCGGCCAATGAAGAATTAGAGGAATTTATTTCTGGTGGTAGAAATTCACTTCCCGTCATAATGCGGTTCGCATTCGACAACAAGCTGTAGGTCCCGTTGCTAGGTAACCAATTGGTTCTTAGCCACGTAATATAAATCTAATCCTTCGGGCCAGCCCTAGGGGAGCTGTTAATCAGCTCAGTGGTCTGGTTAAACTAAGGTATACTTAACAAATGCCAAGATACACTTTTACTGACCCTGCTAAGGTACACTTTTCACTGTACATCTCTTGCTTTTGCACAAGCCAAAGCCTTTCATGTTAAATGTATTTCATTAGACTTCACCTGCGATTATATTTCACATTCCACTTCAAAAAGAATATAGAATTCCAGATGATCTGTAGATAAAGATATTTTCGTATAGTTTCAATACTCGGAGAGGATTTCCAGATAAATACAGCATCCCGAAGGGCATTTCCAGATTATAACTTTTACGATTCGAACTGGATTTCCAGAGAGATGCAATGTGCAATACAGAGGACTGAAAGTAAAGTTATACCTTAGATAGTTGCACTGAGCTGATTAACAGCTCTCCTAGGGCAGATTTTACGTGGCTAGGACTCAACGGGACCTAAGTGTTGCAACATTCCAAACGAATTTCCAGATAGGCGTAACATTCCAAAGGAAATCTCCAGACGGTTCTTACATGCCACAGATTTTCAGATTGCTGTAACATTCCAAAATGGATTCTCGCTGGTTGTAAATTTCCATTAGGAAGTTCCATTCAATCGGACATTTTGGATTTCATTCTTTAAGCAATCTCTAAACTCTGTTAGAAAAATATTCAATTCACAATTAGCAGACATATAACGTACCATAAAGCATTACCATGTAGTTATTTGGTCAGAAATCCACATTTGCAGGATGTCATATTCTAGAGAGTATTTCAGGTAGTTTTGTTCCAGAATGCTTTTCCAGAAAGCTATCACGTCCCAGAGACCACTTCCAGAATACACTTCCTAGCAGGTAGCTGCTACTATGTAGAGAGCATTTCTGGGTGGTTGTCACATTCTAGAGAACATTTCTAGGGAATTATCCTATTCCAAAATGCACTTCCAGTTGGATATGATATTCCAGAGAATATTTCCAGGTAGCAATCATTTTCCAGAAACCATTTCCAGGTAGCTATTATATTCTAGAATGCATTGCGAGGCAGCTACCATTTTAAAGACAGGGATTTCAGGTAGTAATCAAATTCCAGCATGCACTTCCTGATAGTTGAAATATTTAAGAATGTATTTCCAAATTAATTTTCAGATTCCAAAATACATTCCCAGGTAGATATATTCCAAAACATTTTTCAGGTAGCCATGTTCCAGAAAGCACTTCCAGTTAGTTATTAAATTACATGAAACATTTCCTGGGAGCTATTATATTACAAAACATAATTCCATGTAGTCATATGGAAGTTAGTCATATTCCAGAAGATATTTCCAGTTACTTACTACATATTCCAGAAAACATTATTAGGTAATTAACCTTTTCCTTTTTCCAGAATGCAATTCCTTGATTACCTTACAAAACCTAAGACCGAAATTTTTCCTGATAATGCATACAATTTCTTTTTTTATTTTCTGACTTTCGAAAATGCCATTTCAAGTAAACCTTCCAATACTCTGAATAAACAGAGTAAACACTGACAAACTTCTCATAAAAGTATCCTTTCTGTGTTTCATTCGTGAGTACAGACGTCACTGCTGATTCCATAATAAAAACTCAGTCACTAATTCTCATATGTTCCTCTTGTCGAACATATTACTTTATTAAAAAGCATGGTGTCCTATTATGAAGCCTTATGTTTTATTATAGAAAATTGCTGAAAAACGACACACAGAAAGCCACCCGACCAAATATGCAGTACGTACTCACACAAAGTTTGACTAACTTCCATAGAGGCCAGAAAGAATATATATGAAAAAAAAACGTTTTCTAAGTACTGAAGGTTACAAGACAACATTTTCGCTTCATTGCTGACTAGAGACCGATTTTTCTTCATAAACAATTACATGAATTTCTTAGAAATGCACACAAGGATAAAGGCGAATGGGAGCTAAAATCCTTGAGTTATTGTTACTTGATCACCGGCAAAAAATCGGGAAATATTTGAAGAACGGATATGCAAAAATAAAAAAAAAAGTACGTAGAAAGATAATGTACATAACAGAGTAACTGATGAGAAACGCTATCATTTCATTTCACAATTAAAAGCCAAACCAGGTCATTTCCAAAATCTCTGCGTTGCTGACTACTGAACCTTACTGGAAACCATGGACGCATTACCCTGTAATAATATTTCTCTCTCTCTCAATTATGTGTATTTACAAAGGAGCTAAGGTTGTATTATATATATATATATATATATATATATATATATATATATATATATATATATATATATATATATATATATATATATATATATATATATATATATATATATATATATATATATATATATATATATATATATATATATATATATGCATGCGTGTATGTATGTGCGCAGGTTAAACGAGAAAAAAGAACATTTATGTTAAAGTTCAGAAACAGAGAAAAACTAAAAGTAGTGCAAAACAGAATAAATTCATCTGTAAAGGAACTCGAAGAAGTACAACAGAAACAATAGAGCTAAGAGGAGGAGGAGGAGGAGGAGGAGGAGGAGGAGGAGGAGGAGGAGGAGGAGGAGGACGCCCCCCACCACTCCCCAGC
The DNA here is from genome assembly GCF_040412425.1 of Macrobrachium rosenbergii. Taxonomy (NCBI): domain Eukaryota; kingdom Metazoa; phylum Arthropoda; class Malacostraca; order Decapoda; family Palaemonidae; genus Macrobrachium; species Macrobrachium rosenbergii. The sequence goes on from NC_089792.1 coordinate 18,455,951, forward strand.
GATTATCGTGCGTAGCCAAGCCCGCAGTCCGTGGGAATATGAATCTCATCAGCATATTTACAAATGGCCGATGTCGAGCGGCTGCCGTGCCGGGTGTTGCTATTTCCCTCCATTTCCTTCCAAAAAGCCCTCCACCCCTCCTTCGCTTCTCTCCTTCTCTTTCTCTCTCTTTTTCCCTCCACCGCCAATTTTTTTCGCTTCCCTCACTCTACGCTTATCTCTTGTACGATCGTCACCTTTTTCACATTTCGCTGGTTTTGCCTCCCGATTCTTCCGTATGGTTTTGGGTTTTTCAAACCCGGCCCGCCCACAGGAGACACAATCCTCTTGCCGAGCGCTGAAGGAAAAACGCAGCGATTTTCCTCCCCTTCCTCCTAAACCATAAGTGGTTTTTTTTTTCCCTCCCTTTAGCATTCGCGCTTCTGAAATTTCCAGCAAGGCTGAACGTAAATGCCAAGAAGCACTCTGGCACCCGTCACGTGTGTGTGTGTGTGTTCCCGGGCTTTTGCCAAGAGCCGACAAAAACTCCCAATTCCTCCTTCTCTCGTCCCCTGATCTTATCTGTACCCGGCTCGGCGGGTAACGCATTGTTTCCCCGTTCGATGACAACTCGCTGAGGGTTTTTTCTGACTTGCGGATCTTATTTTTCAAGCAGTGCGAGAGTTTACCATTTTTGGTCACGTTCCGCGTTTTTCCTCGGTTCCCCTTTAATCTTCTTCTGGCTTTCTGTGCTGTTTCGTGTCAGGCCGAAAGCACTTTTGCACCGTGACATGTTTATTAGGGCTCCAGACTCAGTTTTAACGCTTACATTTTACTCTTTTCCTTCTCGGGGCTTTAAACTTGAATAACTTAAATCATTTGGAAAATAGCGCTGCGATTTTGATAACACAATAGCGCCTCATGAAGGAACGAAAGAATCAAACGGCCAACTGTCACAGCTTTTCCAACCAGACAGAATATATATATATATATATATATATATATATATATCATATATATATATATATATATATATATATATATATATATACATACATACATACATTTCGACATACATACATGCATATATGTTTTTGTGAGCGTGTGTGCGCACGCATGTTACGAGTCAAGCAAAATCAGCTAAATCGATTGCTTTCAAATATTTGTTAATATAACAATGGTCAACATGTTTTTATTTATCCACTAGGCTCTTTATTATATCATATTTTTATCAAGAATAAAGACAAAAAAAATCATAACGAATACCATGATGGTTTTTAGAGTGAATATTTCATAAGAAGCGTGCTTTGTTATCAGTATGACCTCAATAGTCTCACTGTTTTCTATAGTTTATATTCATTTTTGTTTTCTTGAGTTTTTTTGATAAAATACTCATGTCTGTAACTAAAATGTGGATCTTATACTTGTGATTTAATCCATCAATTTACTGTTAATATGTTCATTAATATATACTTGAAATTCAGCCCGTAGCAGCTTCAATTTTTCATACGCTTTTCCCAATCAATAATTAAAATATTCTCATTAATCGTGCTAATTATCTCTCAGGGTTTTGACTTTTCCTCGTCCTCTGCGTCCCTTTTTCTAATTTCTTTTTTCAAACGACTGTTAAGAAACCCCTTCCTCCCAGCCCCTCCTTTCTAGTTGTAAAAAAATTCTGCTTATCTTTTCTTCCATAAATACAGATAGTTTTGCCAACAGACTTACCAAACTTCGTCGTGTACATGAGTCTCAACAGAGACTGATAAACAGGAAGAAGAAAGGAGGGAACAGAGAAACTTCCAATAAACATACAAAATAACAATAATAATAACAGTGACAGAGAAAATAGCGAAGAGGAGTCAAATCTTAAAAGTCTCTCTCTCCCCCCTCATTAGGATATGTCTAATTGCTGCCCCATTACGACTTGACCCAGAACAACCCCCTAAACACACCTCCATTATCCTTGGTAACGCCCACACATAACGCTTGTAGGATTTCTCCTCGTTCGTTTGTTTGTTTTCCCGGGATTATGAGAGAAACAAACATTAAAACATTCTTAACCAAATGGAAGCCAACACCGACTCCCTCTTCTAGAGTATGACGCGAACACTGGGACACATACACTAACATATCTATGAATGTGTATCTCACTACCAATCTATCTATATACATGCATATGTGTGTATATATTAAAAATTTTATTTATGTTTGTGACGTTAAGTGGTGGCTTCTCTCTCGACCTCTGAAATTTTTCATTAATCTGTAACTAATCAGAGAGAGAGAGAGAGAGAGAGAGAGAGAGAGAGAGAGAGAGAGAGAGAGAGAGAGAAGATTTTCTGAAAGTAAAAGATATATATAATGTTAAATTTGGAAATAATTAATCAGATGGTGGCAGATAAGAGTTTCACTGTAGGAATTACGCCATGAGAAACTAATGTGAGAACAATATCTATATATTTTTACATATAAATTATATATATATATATATATATATAAATATATATACAGTATATATTTATATATATATATATATATATATATATATATATATATATATATATATATATATATATATATATATATATATATATATATATATATGTATATATATATATATAAAGGATGTTAAGCTTTGAAATTTTAATTTCACTTTAAGAGGATTTTGACGCGTTTCCTTGTTTCCTTTTCACTAAAATTATGTTAAATTTATTTGGGGGAGTTCTCTAACTTTAGCATAAGTCACAAGTCAGGTTAGGTCTTTTACAGGATCCATTCTTCAGCCTAAGCCGTACGTTAGGTTAAGGTAGACGTTTCTGAATGAGTAGCCCTTTAGCATAATCAGTAAGTTAGAACTTTCTTGGTCAGCAGCCTTCGTTAAGCCTATTCATTAAGGAAAAGTAAGTTATTCCTTTAACTAATTAGTCCGGTTGGAATAAGTATCTTGAATTTAGAAATCTTCCCTCTGCCTAACTAAGACGTATTGCGAAACTTGGTTGCTCTTACGCCTTGTGAAATGAGCATTAGTACCGTCATAATCGCGCATGAAATTAGAGTTTTGCTTCATTAGCAAATGCTGTGATAAAAGTTAAGGAGCTCGGCCATTAGAGGGTGCATTATGGGCGCGGCATCCATTGATGGTGATCGTAATTACGCTGATGACTAGCAAGGTTTGAGACGCGGTGTTATTACACATAATTTGCTTTGATATCTCACTGGGAAATCTTCTGTAATTATACTTGAACAGCTAAACAAATGAATTAATAAAGCTGAATAACTTTACATGTCTAATTAAATATCTACTGAAGAATGCTTTATTGTTTTCATAAGTAAAGGAATGGGAGGATAAGTAAAGATAATTATACACACACACACACACACATATATATATATATTATATATATATATATATTATATTAACATACGCCTTTTCCCTTCCCTCAAGAGGTTGGCTCCAGGGAGTGTTGGCTTTATAGCTCTCAGGAATTCCTTGGGGACGAGGCTGATTGCCACATGGCATAATACGATTTAACAGAACCTTTCTAAAGACGCTCTGGCACGTGCAGGAATCCAACTCGGACTCGGAAGTCTCTTTGTAGGGAGAACGCGTTAACCAATGTGCCATATGTACACTTGAATGATGCACATTTTCTTTGCAAGATGTTTTGCCAAGCGCAAATACAACTTGTTCTTTATGGTCTCTCTTTGTCTTTGAGCAATAATGTGGTAGAGCGCCTGTGAGGGAATTAAACATACAATTGAACAAGCAGTGAAACCTTCTAGTAAGTTATTTCTTTCTGAAAATTTAAGGGGAGGGAGAGACTATTTTATGAATGGTTTCAGTCTCGCTGTTTCTCAACAAGTGTTGTTCTCTATTCTCAGTTCGATCTTGGTTGCGATCCACAACAGACAATTAACAGCAAGATACAGCATTTACTGTTTTGGTCAACACAGGCACACTGGATTTTAGGGAGTGCGCCTATTCGTCCCTCCTCGTCCAGGTTTGAGAATCGAACCCGGGTCCTAAAATTTGTGAACCGAGCGCTCATCACTGCACCACGAAGCGCGCGCGCGTGTTTATTTGTATGTTTGTGTGAGAGAGAGAGAGAGAGAGAGAGAGAGAGAGAGAGAGAGAGAGAGAGAGAGAGAGAGAATCTGCAAATGTTTCAGAAAAATCATTCCAGTTTTCCTGATACTTTATTTTTTGACAATCTGTGATTATTATGCTTTCAATAAGAAATTATAACTAATTTTCTACAAATACCTTTTATCTTATTTTATTGCATTTAAATTATTCTTTGCTAAGTAAGTTATTAAATATTAAGATCTACATTCATTAATTTTTGTCCATATTTCTTTACATCGTCAGTGTGCTTTATCGTTTTGTCCGTCCCTTTCTTTCTCTTTACCTCCCGATAAATGTACTTCCTCTCACCAAGTTTCTTATGCCTTTTTCCCTCTTTTCACCTATTCTGATGTGCTTTTTATAACTTTTTTTTTTTGCATTCTTTGCGTCTCCTCTCATATTATTTCCTGAAAATGTCGAGTATGATAGTGAGAAAATGCATTGAATTTGATGACTTTAAAAAAATTTTTTTTTTTTCGCTTTTGTTACACTGACTGATTATCAAACGCTTTACGACAGTCGATGAAACAAGAATGCAAAGCTAAAAGCTGTAGTTGAGGAAATCATCTTTATAACAATGAAAATCGAATCAAATCTACACTAAAAGCAAAAATCAAGACCAACGTAATACGCATTGTCTCCAGCGACTACCGACTCAGAGAATACAAAAAAAAAAAAAAAAAAAAAAAAAAAAAAAAAAAAAAAAAAAAAACCGAGAAAAACGACATGTGGAAAAACGCGAGGCAAAAAAAAATATATGTACCCTCCTCATACAATAGTTCCCGGTCAAGTGCGCTTTCCTCGACATAAATTAGATCCAATTTTTGCATGAATAAAAAGGGCCTGTGTGCATTTGGCCCCAGGCACCGCGGATTACGTTCATACTCTCAGTGTACAAATAACCTGTCAGTTTAGCATTTTTACTGCAATTATGCTCCGCGGAAGCACGCTCCGCCAGCATATTGCTGCTACTGCTAACGCTTCTACTACTGCTGCTCTTACTACAGCTACTTTCTATTACTGCTGCTCTGTTGCTATGTTGTCTCTTCGTTTATCTAACATCACTAATCTCTGATACTAGCGATTTCTCCTTACATTTGCTTGATTCCTTTCTTGCGTTCCCAGCATCTGAATGCAATGATCTACGGAAGCACTGGCTAAAACTTTAGGATGAACAGGGGGAAGGAAAATATAACTTCTTGAAATAGGAAAGATTTCTGGTGATGTAAAGGATTTTTCCTACCAGATATTCCAATGCTCTCTGCCTAGAGCTCACGCAGGTCTAGACTACATTTGACCGCCTCAATGCTTTTGGAAAACATAGAGAAGAACTATGTTAATCCATTTTTTTTCTCACAATTCTTGCAGTTTTAACTACCGTTTCTCATCCAAGAATCAGTAGATTTAACCTAAGGCCTCTTATATTGAATACTATATTTTACGAGCCTCTCAGTCTAAAATCTGTTGAGTAAATAATAATTTGATCATAATTTCTCAACCTAAATGATGTAGGCTTAATCACTCAATTAAAATTCCTGTGTTTAACAATTTTTTATTCTCATCTTGAATCCTCCAGTTCTAGGGTCTTTCTACTCAGCTAAATCCGATTTCAAGTTTTAAAGTAGATTTAAATATTTTTTTTAACACGATTCTGTAACTTTAACTGGTTTTCTTTGACTCAAAATTCAAGTTTAAATCATATCCCTTTATTCTAATTCTTTAATCCTCTTGAGTACCGTGTGTCTAACTACTTCACTCAATCTTCTGTAAGTGTAAACATCTGTCAATCTCCAGTGACTTTAACCGTCTCTCCCTCAATCATCTTAAGCTTAGGGAGTATGTGGCCTATCTAAATCAGATCTAAAATTTTACACTGAACTTAATCAATTCTTCATTTCCTTATACAGGTGAAAACAATTTATAAGATGATTTTCCCAGTGCGAACCTTTCGGAGATCTGTTTTACATTTTTCTAGCTACTTTTTTCTCACAGAATATCACTGCTACAAATAACTAATAAAAGGCCAGAGAGAGAGAGACCTTCAGGCCCTGCTAAAGTTACGGAGTTTTTGTAGAGACCACTTGAGTAATACTCTACTTTATGCGTCCATGTATTTCTCTGTATCATCTTTACCCTCTTTTCCTTGTTATGCCTTCCTCCCCTGGCCTCCTACCCCTTTCCCTCAAGGCCCTGTCCTTCCCCACCCTCCTCCCGAAACGCCTTGGCCCTTCTTACCTGCCTCCAGTATTCCTTGGCTCTCCCTATCCCACCTCTTGGGCCGTCGGGCCTCCCTCCTTTATCCACGCCCAGAAGGCCAGGGCCCTCCCCCCCCCTGGCGGTCTCCTGAAGTCCTCTTCCGGCCGTTGCATCTGTTGCGCCTGGAGCTGCAGCCCGTAATGTCCATCCCACCTGGTGTTGCTACCCTTGATTACCGTAAGACATTGCAAATGATGTTTGAAAATTCTCATGTCCGAACTCTTCATGAGCTCATATCACACGCCAAAGTGGCGGAAATTACCCTGGCTACATTTAGCATAAATGTGCTAATCTTGCTCAATATGGCGTCGCTCTACACTTTTCTTATTTTTTCTGCTTAAGAGCTGGCTGCCGTCGCTTGCGTGGTGGGGAGTTCAAGCGTCAAGCGACGTCCGCGATGTGAGGTTCGTATATCGTGTGGTTGAGATGCGCTCTGCAAAAAGAGAGCCGGGACGATCGATCATTTGTTTATTTTGGTAGATAATCGGCGCTCGATTTGACAAGGAAGGTGTAAAAAAGGTATATATCTCTTACCGCTCTTATGGATGGACAGCTTTCTTCTGGCAAGAATAATGAGTCTGTAATTTCCGGTATTTCCATTAAATGATTATCTATTACAAACTGTTAGACGAAAGGCGTTCTACTTCATTCCGTTTTGAGAGTCATGAAATCTGAATTCTTGATCATCTTTTCTCTTTCCACGTATTCATTTCTGGTCGAACAAGCATATATGAACGTCGTGCTTAAGCAAATACATCTTCCAGATATGTGTATTATACTCGTCTTATCCAATGCTGCGATATTCAGTAGAAAATGTCAAATTTGTCGTCGACTCTTCGTAGTCTTCCAGAAAGAAACACTAATCCAGTACATCTGATTTTGAAAAAGGGTTCTCAAACATTTAATTGCAAGATAATTATATACTGCGCATATGTTTAACTGATATACAAAAACGTACGTATTGGAAGACACTTTATTTCGGATTAGTAACAGCCGGAATGGGATACTAAGATGGAAAACAGGAAATGGAATGTTAACGATGTACCAATACCTTTCTTGTTCTTTTTTTTTTAAGTCCTAGTTAAATTGAAGCGATGCAGGAACTGGAATCCAAACAATATATAACGACAGGAATCAGAAAGTAACAAAGACATGACAACAATAATTATACGTTAAAATCCAAGTATTCTATACCTGCTTTGGAAATCTCTCCCAACTCTCGTTGTTCCTGACACTTTAAATCTCCCCTATTGTCCCTGACACTTTAGATCTCCCCTATTGTCCCTAACACTTTAAATCTCCCCTATTGTCCCTGACACTTTAAATCTCCCTTATTGTCCCTGACACTTTATATCTCCCCTCTTGTCACGTACACTTTAAATCTCCACTATTATCCCCGACACTTTAAATCTCCCCTATTGTCCCCGACACTTTAAATCTCCCCTATTGTCCCCGACACTTTAAATCTCCCCTATTGTCCCCGACAATTTAAATCTACCCTATTGTCCCCGACACTTTAAATCTACTCCTATTGTCCCTGACACTTTAAATCCCCATTTTTCGGGAGGTGGCTCTTTTGTTTTTTTCGGGATTGGGCCCTACCCTGTTCTTACCTCGAACATTTTCCTGGTTTTCATCAGATCAGGACCCACTCTAAGTGGGTCCTGCATCAAACAGCAAGTAGATGAAACTTCGTCATTTGATTTCAAATACCGATTTTCACACTTTAAATTTCTATGGGTTTCAGGCGTCTCATATAACTTGTCAAAATAATCCGTTACTTTTCTAGGTGATTTCGAAATTGGTTACTTGGCTATAATGAGTGATTAAAAGCCCATCTCCTGTGCCTTGGAGATACATTCCCTTTCTTGAAAAGTTTGGTTTAATATTTTAATAATGTGGAGAACATTTTGTTTTCCGTTCTCATTTGCTAAGAATCTAAAACCACTAAGAGTTAGTAGCTTTTATTTTATTAAGTTTCTCTTAAGAAGCCTATGACGCACTGGCACACATCCGGTTTGCTTTACAATTTTTTTCTTTGTTTTTTAACTAATTTAAAATGTTTTTTTGTATTTACTCAAGGTGTCTAAGTGATGTGGCTACAAAGAACTGGTTCGCATTTAGTTTATAATCAGATTTGTTAGTTGAGGTTATCAAGGACTGGAATTCACTTGGTATACTTTCAGAGTTTCCATTTGACGAGCTAACGAAATTCTTTTCGTTAGCTTTTTACTTGCTTTTACTTTTGAATCGCGAAGTTAAATCAAAATAACGTCTAATTCTGACTTAAACTGCAATATTTTCCGTTCGAAAAGTGTTACAGAAATCTGTGAAGACTAATTATCTTGCAGATCTAATCAGGAAACCAGACATTTCACTTTGCTCTTGATGAATGGAGGAAACTCGACGAACCTCAACGAGAAACTGTTAATTGTGACCAGATGTTATATCAGACAAACGGTCTTCTTCTTGTAATGGACGAGGCTGGACGCCTGTCTGCAACGAAAAGGTATGGACCAGAACGAGCAATTCCCGCTGAGAGAGAGAGAGAGAGAGAGAGAGAGAGAGAGAGAGAGAGAGAGAGAGAGAGAGAGAGAGAGATAAACTTGTAATATTCAAGCCGTGGCCTGCAAGAGCGAATATATGAGATGTCAAAAAAGCTGTTGTTGTATACCAGTGCACATGTAATGAATATATGTGCGACTATGTATACTTAAATGTTATCTGAAGCTCGTATGTCTGCATGCATAATGGTTTATTTTTATCTTATATTTCTTCTCACTTGAACTGCTTTGCATTACAGGAGACGACTGCTCAGTAATTTATATACTTATATATATTATATAAATATATTATATATATATATATTATATATATATATATATATAATATTTATATATTAATATATATATACATATATACGTGTATATATATATATATATATATATATATATATATATATATATATATATATATATATATATATATATATATACATACATACAAACATACATGCACGTGTTTACATATGTGAATAAAGAATAAAGAAAATCTCTTCAAAGAGATCGTTCTCTAAGCGAGTTCTGACGTTAAACCAAAAGCGGGGGCTTAAGCGCATTCACTTGTCAAAAAACTTACAATTAGGCAAACGATAATGACATAACTATATGTCGTCTACACGTAAATACCTTTTTTATTGGGAGATTTGTACAGACAGACAGACAGGGGAGATTTCTGTACATTCTTCCATTCCCCCACCCCGCCCCGCCACGCCGCCCCCGCGGGGTAAAACACCCAATTCCGTCAAGAAGTAATCTATCCTTGCCAAAGAGCCAGTGGTCAGGTATTCTACCAGTAATCTTTCTCTCTACTGTACAAAGTTAGTAATTTGTAAGATATCATTAGATCTAAACCAGTTAATTCTACTTTAGCTTTCATTTCTTACAGTAATCTGCCTGTTGCCTGGATAATTCTTTTTGAATAAAGCAGTGGTATCTTGGGGTGCGTGTGCATGTCTGTGTAAGAGAGAGAGAGAGAGAGAGAGAGAGAGAGAGAGAGAGAGAGAGAGAGATGGGAATATCTGTCATAATATTTCCTATATGAATACGTAATAAAGTAAATAGATCTGTCAAAACAGAATTTTGCAACGTGATGTTTATATTTGCAGCAAAAAAAAAAAATAAATAAATAAATAAATAAAAATAAAAAAGACAAAATCCTCTCTCTGACAAACCATCGAACCAAACGCTCCCCGTGAAACGCCTCTTCCTCGAATGTCAACAAAATTCGTCGACAGAGGTAACTCCACTTGTTCCGCAAATAAAACCCTTTCGACGCCTTTATCCTTTTCCTTATCCACTTTACCGCCTCTTTTTCTTTTTTTTTCTTTTAATCTGTCTTCCTTCCACAACAACCCTATACACCACGACCACAAATCATTCCCTTCCGTCACCCTTCCGAAACCCCGCCATTATAACACTTACGATGCATTACCGCTAACCTTCTTAACGAGTGTAGGATGTGCGCCATACTAGAAAAAAATGAGGGGGGAAAAGAGTGGGGGGGGTTGTACTAAGGGCAGGGGGATAGTGAAGGAAGGACGGGGAGGGGGGGTTAAGATTGAGTAGCCTTTCGCTAGCAATTAATGTTTTGATCCTCTCTCTCTCTCTCTCTCTCTCTCTCTCTCTCTCTCTCTCTCTCTCTCTCTCTCTCATTCATCTTCTGTCCACGTCCCTCCCCTTCGACCCTAATCCACTTTCGACGTCCCACCACAATCACTCGGATTATTGTTTAGGATGGGTAATCATCCCACTAAACGGCTCGTCTCCTCATTTTCTGCTCTGCTTCCAGTTTCAAGATAAGTCCGGGGAGAACTTGGGAGCAGTCATATATCCCGACTCGACATCTTACTCGTTTATTAATTATCTTCTGATAGAGGAGTGTTCATGAGAGAGAGAGAGAGAGAGAGAGAGAGAGAGAGAGAGAGAGAGAGAGAGAGAGAGAGAGAGAGGGAAAATTATCTATTCAGGGAAAGAAAGGAATGTTGAAGTTAGGAAAACACTTAAAAAGTTCGGAAATAAGGAAAAAACGGCAAATAAAAGAGGAAATACAAGAGCCTTCCTACGTAAAGTGCGATTAAAAATACATGCGTTCGAGCATACCTGCATCCGGAGAAATTTGAATTGCTGACTTATGTTTTAAAGGGAGAGCTAACTCCCATGGCTGCAAAATACGGTTTTGGGTATAATCTGAAGAGGTAATCTGGTATTTTCCATAAGAGAGAGAGAGAGAGAGAGAGAGAGAGAGAGAGAGAAGAACATTTCCTATCTATTTCATGAGGCGGTTGTAAAAATAAATGTACGTGGGTATGTATGTAAGAGAGAGAGAGAGAGAGAGAGAGAGAGAGAGAGAGAGAGAGAGAGAGAGAGAGAGAGAGAGAGAAGAATATAACCATCTATTTCGTGAGGCGGTTGCAATAAATGTTTGTGCAGGTGTGTATGTATGTATGTAAAGAGAGAGAGAGAGAGAGAGAGAGAGAGAGAGAGAGAGAGAGAGAGAGAGAGAAGAATATAACCATCTATTTCGTGAGGCGGTTGGAATAAATGTTTGTGCGGGTGTGTATGTATGTAAGAGAGAGAGAGAGAGAGAGAGAGAGAGAGAGAGAGAGAGAGAGAGAGAGAGAGAGAGAGAGAGAGAGCCCTGTTCCTTTACCTTGTGTCGTAGCTGTCGTGTGGGGCGGTACTTTAAAGGCGATACTGGGCGGTATCGAATCTGACTTCCGTCTGAGTTCGAGCTCCCGAAGGTGGTCGCTGAAGCGGGTGTCGAGGAAGGGCCGCTGGCCGAGGGCGAAGGCTCTGAACTGCTGCTGTCCTGGGGGGCAGAGGGAGAGGGTGGTCAGTTCTGTAAGGAGAGAGAGGTCAGAACAGGTCACTCACAAGGGGAGGTTGTCGATACTGAAAATATAAAAAAAATTTACAGTCAAGTTTGTATGTGTGTGTGTGCATGCATGTATGTATGTATTTATTCACACACATATATGTGTGTGTGTTTTGTGTGTTCTTGTGTGTAAGTGTCTGTTGTCTGTATCACATAAATATTCACACAAATTTACAGCAACTGCCAATCTACATCTATATAAGAGGGCTTGAAAGGGTCCGAAAAGTAAAGACGAATCGGAGAACTTTGAGTTAACTTGGTCATGTCGTGACAATGCAATAATGGAGGATAATAGGATGGTGGAGAGGATACTGAACTTAGAAGTCTAAGGATGAGGAAAAGCCAGAGAAAAGGCTGACTAGATGGAGTGCAAGACTTTTTAGAATGCAAGGACACAAGGAACAAATATGTTCACCCAGGGTACTATGAGTGCCACATGTGTCTGTATGGCGGGCGAACCATTCCTGAGGACCACCCAAACTCCTCCTCTCTTTCTTCTTTCTTTTTTGTATCATACGAAGAAGCTGATGCTTTGGAAGCTTTCTGAGCAAAGGGTTCACCACCGATTCAATTGTCAAAGGATAAAGACTGCCGTTTTGTATTTCTCTGGAGCCATCCTACTGAGGAATGAGTTACTGTTGACATATCCATCTATCAATCTATCTACCTACCTATCTATCTATCTGTTTATCTATCTATCTATCCACATACCATCTATCAACCTATCTACCTACCCATCTATCTATCTGTTTATCTATCTATCTATATATATATATATAAATAATATATATATATATATATATATATATATATATATATATATATATATATATACATATATATATATACATATAAATACATAAGATAGGTACTTTAGACAAGTCTTTCATTAAAAACATTTATTTCACGTGATACTGCTTGACCTCTACAGTTTCACTGCAGAAGCATTTCTTCCTTCTCATTCATTATTAAGACAAAAAGACATAAAAATTAACTAAAGTACAAACAAAATCAAGTAGCAATGAGTGGAATGGAACGGGACAGAAATGAAAATAAAAGGAAGAACACTAAAAGAGAAAAGGTGCCTTAAGACAACAGAATATGGAGGAACAGATGGTTGTCATACGAGTTGCCTCAGTGACAACTCACATTAACTTAGCAAAGGTTAAGTTAGGTAAAAAAATTTGTGCTAGGAAAGTTAGCTTCTGTTAATAAACTTAGGTTAAAAAAAAGAAGACAAGGTTTGGTCCCCAGGTAAGCCTGAAAAAAAAAAAACTCCTGAGCAGGAAAGAAAATATAAATTATAAATAAAACTGAAGTTAAAACCAAGGTAAAAGCAAGGAAGAACATAATGAAGATTCACCATAAACATTGCGATCAAATATCTGCAAGAAATAAATTATACCAACGTGATTGCAAGTCAGTAAAGTTATCATCTTCAAAAACATTTACTAATTTATGATATTCTTTTACGATAGTTCGTGCACAACAGAGCAATGCAGATAAATATAGGTACTGCATCGTATATTTGGGGTACATAAAGATTAAGAAGAAATAACCGTAAATAAAAATATTAAAAACTGTCGATTGACGCCAGTAAAATTTAGGAACACGAACAGATTAGTCTGTATTGAAAACAATGGGTCATATATGCCTTTTACTGACTGAAATATAAAAGACTTGCAACAATGTAGCGTAATAAAACTCAATATAATAATAAAAAAAAAAGATTTACGAACTACTAAATATAACTATAATCCCAACCATAAAAATTCCCGTCAATAAAAAAAAAAAAAAAAAAAATTCAACTCTCGAATTATTCCATTACGCATTACTGCCCTTTGAGAGGTAATCATCCGAAGAAGTCTATGTTTATGAGCGACGTGCCTTCCTCCAGTCTGCTGGAGGCGTCCCCAATGAACTTCATGGAAAAGTACACCATGTTCTTTTATATATATAAATAGAATAGCATTATCGACTCCACGAGATAGTTCTCGTGGTGATACCGGCTTCCATTATGTTGGAGAATTTAGTGTCCGGGATGTTGCAAGTTGGCTTGTCAGGAAATACCTTTACTTAATGGCCCGAAGATTATTGAAGAAGGGAATTGCAGTGCCGGTAAACGGGAAATTCATCCATGTCACTTATAATGATGAGATTACGATCATAAGTTGAGGGGAAAATACATAAAAAAAAGAATCTCGGTCTAAAACTGGCAATTGCAAGTCCCCATAGTTAAGGGAGAGTCACCTCACATTCACAAGCTTTATGCGTTGCAGGGATACACGAATTAAGAAAACCAAATAGGCACCTCTGTCATAACTGCTTTTAAATACTTCTCCACGAAGTCCTGAATTCCATCAAACACTTAAAAGTGCCATGAATCAAACTTACTTCAGTTTAAAGCTTGCAGTTTTTTTTATTCGAAATGACAAACAACGCAATGTGGACAATAGATTTTTTGTAAGATGAAACTGTTCTTTGACAATAATGGAAAACTTACAATAAAAACTACATTATACGTACAGAGAGATGTTTTCCCTTTATGAACTGTACACATTTATTTCCATACAAACTACAAAATGTGAAACATTATTGACAAGAATTGTGTGATGCTGACCTCTTGGTATTTAAAAATGAAATAACCTATGATGAGCTGATGACATTCAAAATTAGTAATAATGATGAGAGTAATGATACTAGTGATCATGTGACTTATGTGATATGTTTATCAAAGGCTGTTGTCTCTTATACCCAAATAAATATTTCCTTTATGATTGGCAGGTATGACTGCAAAGAACAAAACTTAAAATCTGGAGACACATTATTGGTAATGATACAGCTTTATATAAAGAAACAATTTAAGATAACGTAAAACGTTGTTATGAAAAATGTATTGTTTGCATAAATATTAAAATGGAAGAGTGTAGACCAGATTGTTGGCAAAGATGAAGACTCGCTAGGAAAGTCAGAAAATTTAAATATATATACATATAAAAAATCGTAGAACTTATTTTTGTGTCCAGAAGATAATCTTATTAGCATGAAACCTGAACTGTTGAATATCAAACTGTTATTTAGTATATTCGTAAAAATTAAAATTCTATAAAAATCAAATTGGAAATTCACGATAGTCACAAATAGCAAGTCAGAATCGCTTGCATAAGAAAACAGGAAAGTTTTAACTGACTGCAGACGGAATATCTAGGTTTTCATTTACAGTTGGGATTTTCAATGCATTTCTTCTACTTCACTTTGTTATAAAATGCAAACAATTCTTGTTCCTTTGGGTTATCGTCATCCTATTATTCCTGAAAGGCGAAAAGGTATCGCTTTCGACGTAAAATGTCGAAATTGTACTTTGGAATATCAGTGCTTCCTTGTATTTTTTTTTTCCCGGTGTAGCGACAAAACGGTGCGTTAATGGAATTTACTTCTCAAAAGATGAAACGCACTCGTTTTAAAAAGAGGCAGGTTAGGTCATTCAGAAAAGACAGAGGTAGTCAGGGAATTGCAGTATTTCGTTATTGAATGTTCGACCGACGGTGTAGTATGAAGGCATTAATATAAACAATTAACAATTACAAAAGAAAAAATGAAATGCATAACTGCTGCAGCTACTGGAAATCAGGGCGATATCAAGAAAAGCTTGAGGAAGTGGTGGAGCTCGATGGAGGGGAGGGGGGCTGGTGAAAGGTGCTGCTTTTATTCCCCCCTTCCTCCCACCCCTGTCACCAGGGACATCACCGAGGGGCAGAGGCATCGGCAATAAATTTTGCCAAATTCGTCATCCATTTCTCATTTCATGGCAGAACATTTGATGTATAATGGAGGAATAATCAACTGCTGTGCGCCATAGGTTGCCGGTCGATCGCAGGCTTCAAAATTCCCCGACAGTAATGATGGTGTTTTGCCACGCCCTAAGCACCGCGCTTAATAGGGAGTGAAGTATCAGGGATCGCTCTTCTGTCGGCGTTAAATCGAGCGATAAATTGAATACAAAACGTTTTATGCAGCGTGAAAATATTTGTCGTAAAATGGGGTCGTGGATGTTAAATACGGGTTGGGTTAATGAGTTATGCGTCCTCCTCCCCCTCCTCCTTAGCGGCGTTTGAAACCTCTAACTCTTCCTTCTCCTTCCCGAGATACCCAGATTGAATCGAATGGTTTTCGTAATGTGTGAGTTGCATTAATATATAAGCATTTTCCGAACCACATATTGTGGCTTAGGTGATAATGGCCAGCTTCCTTTACACGTGTGTTCTCGCCCATCCCTTATTGCCAAATGGAGAGATGCCGTTGAAGCCGACGATCCATGGGCAAAATACTGAAAGCAATTGCAGGGGAGAGCGTTATTATCCTTAGAAATATTACCCCGCTGCGGTAGTCGGACATGCCACGTTCAAAAAAAAAAAAAAAAAAAAAAAAAAAAAAAAGAGTCATGCATCCCGACGGCTTCGTGGATCACCGAATCACATCATGATAAACGGAGTTTAAAAAATGAATGAATAGGAAAATTCCAATAAATATATCCGCACCCGAACTCAGGATGCGAGTAATGAATGTGTGAAAGAGCGAGCAAATGCTCGTCATCTTTGTCCACTGTCCACTTCACCGAGTGGATATTTTGCGGATCTCGAAAGTCACTGATATAACAACACCTTAGCAAAACATCACAAACATCTACAGCAGTTATAGCGACAGTAGTAACTGTATCACCAACAACTTCGACAGCAGAATGATGTTGACAATGGTGTTAATTATAACAATAATGAATGTCTAATACATTTTCTGATTAGCATTTAACTCTCACGTTATGTAGGATTGGACTAGTTTGTTATTTTCACCACATGCCTATGCTCACCCCAGCTATATTCCCGACCCACTATACAATCACTTTTATGAGTTTGAAACTTGATGTTTTTTATACGTCACAGACCTGGGTGAACAAATCTAATTCTGCCACTAAATGAAAAGTTTTTGCTGGAAGGAATTATCCTTCAGACAGTGACGAACTCGCATCTTAGCAACCAAAGGATCCTGTTCTGGAAATAAGCCAATATGAAGAATGATCAAATCGGTTGACCCTCATGTTTGTAAATCCCACACCGTTTCATATTAAACTAAACGGTTCAACCTTAACTGTAAACACTGAATATGAATTTCTGCAATATGCCGTTCCGCTTTCCGTGCCTCTGCAGTTATTCTTCATTATGTAGTCCCTGAAATTTATCACATTGTCAGTTATATTTTCCTGACTTCATCCCTTCCCTTTATCATCCTTATCTACTAACTTTGTCTTTGTTGTCCTATTGTTCAAATGCCTTATATTCCTTTTCTTTGCACTCCTGTATTTGAACAACCTCTTGACACGCTGCATCTTTAGCGTTACAGTAAAAGAGTTATTTATTATTAATTTTCAATATCTTTTGGCTCGTAAGAACCAAAGTGAGTGACCGACAAGGTATTCTGGTAACTCGAGAGAAAGAAGGAGAGAGAGAGAGAGAGAGAGAGAGAGAGAGAGAGAAACATATACGCAACGCAGTGACACCACAGAGGACTTTGATGAGTAGAAAGGAGAACAAAGAAGAAAAACAAACGAGAAAAGAAGCAAAAGGGAAGAGAGAGAGAGAGAGAGAGAGAGAGAGAGAGAGAGAGAGAGAGAGAGAGAGGCAAAGGAGAAAAAGCGCAAAATGCCATAATTGCGCTTGCGCTTACGTGTACCCGTCAAAAATAGTGTGTACATTGTCAAACAGGTTACGGCAAAAGCAAGGAGCGATCGACCCCGGGTCGACGATTACCTGCTGATTGTGATAGAGAGGGGTCTTTTTGTCACCAGGTGGCTTTGGGGTTGTGGACACCAAAAACTAAATCACTCCGAGTGCCAGGTACTTACGCCAGTAATTATACATTACACACACACACAAACAAACACACATATGAGTATATATACATATTTATATATATATATATATATATATATATATATATATATATATACGTGTTACATATACATACTCATATGTGTGTTTGTATGTGTGTAATGTGTGTGTGTGTGTATATATATATATATATATATATATATATATATATATATATATATATATATATATATATATATATTAAAGTTAAAGTTAACGTCCTCCTGGGCCTCTACAGGCTCATAGGGCAGGCGCTGATCTCCTGTTTCTTAGGCCGACAGCCAGTGGGGATATATTTAAATATATATATATATATATATATATATATATATATATATATATATATATATATATATATATAAATATATATATATATATATATATGTGCTATACAATATATTTCTTTGCTTATATGTTAATATATATATATATGAAATCCAAACGTTAACCTATTATGATAAAAACAAATTTATACATACACAAGTTCAGATTCCTAGTGATATACAAAGGACTACTTACGTGTAGTCGAAGAATGGAAGTATACTTAACAACAAACGACTCAATGAAAATTCTTTAATTAGAAGAGAGGAAGGCTTAAGAGAAATTCTGAGATGAGAGAGAGAGAGAGAGAGAGAGAGAGAGAGAGAGAGAGAGAGAGAGAGAGAGAGAGAGAGAGAGAGAGAGAAATTATGCAGATGCTATATAACTGGTTCCTTGGAAGCTAGAAAATGAAGATTAGTATCGAAAACATAGTAACTTCTAGTATGAGGTATAAAAAAAAAAAGTTATCTTCGATATTTTTCCGATGTGGGATATTGCAAAAATTTTCGCGACTTGTCACTTGGAACATCTCACTCTTAGAAAAATGTTGGATCACATAACTCTTCAAAACACTTTAAGGCAAAAAGGAAAAAGTGCAGATGATTTCCTATAGTTTATAGTTATGTACATAATACTTATTCTCATTCTGTAACTCCATTCTCGTACGAATATACCACAGTTTCCACGTTGAGGTTTTTAGCGTCAAAACACCAAACAGTATACTTAACGCTACCGTTACTATCATCACTGAAACAACGTTCAATTATAACCTAATACAGTTAGTCCTATCGCTACCATACCTGAAAATTAGTAGATGAAAAGCCTCACAGGTTATTGGTGACGTTACTATTCCTAAGAACAGAAAGGAATCCGAATAACAAAAAAACCGACGTAACAGTAAAGAAACGAATGAACCTGCAATCGCGAGCACTGACAGTCTGGCGCCAAGCCCCGATCCTCGGCTGCGTTACGTAACACAAGGCGATACTTCCTTGTGCCTCATCTGTAACGTCAAAGTTGTGAAACAACGACAGGTAAAAACGCTTCCTGTAGGCATGAAGACTCTCTGAAACTCCCTACGTTGCTTTGTGTTCCCAGAGCCGGATTATTATTAGCAATCATAATGTGGACACATTTTTTGTGGCCAAAAGGATAGCGAGTATTTGTCGTGTGAGCAACAGATACAGTCGAATAACTTATACAGTTCCACATAACAGTTATAATTCCTTATTCCTTCATCCGCATGCTCTTACCGTGGTCCCGAGGTCCTATAGGTCACGGAATTCCAGGGCCAGTAACACATTCGCAGAGATGCTGAGTGCCAAGGGAGAAAATACAAAACAACTCTTATGTTATCTCTCTTACATTATAAATTGCGCCTGTCTTCCCTCACTAGATGGTATTGTTTTCTATTTCTGCTTTCCTTTGTTCGATAAGACTATATGCAAATTTAGAATAATAATAATAATAATAATAATAATATAATAATAATAATATACATAAAATGTCAGTCATGCATGAGTTTACCTGAAAATTGTCCATCAATTGAATTCAATGAAAGGCTTCAGAGAAAGACCAAAAGGTAAAGGGTAAAATGCAGCCTATTAGAAAACTGAGCAACAACAAGACCCCAGTGAAGAGTAAAATGTATCCTATTTTATATAATAAGAATAAAAAGTAATTTATAGACACTTAACAAGTAAAACAAAACCTGGAATATACAATCCTTCCTCCTCTAAGGTTCTGCTCAGTAAAGAAAATTATATATAAAAATACGATGCCAATTAAAGGCAAGTTATCCATTCCAGCAGGCACCAAGTAACAAATGCGAATGCTAAAAGAAAATGCCTCAATACCGGAAAAAAGCACCCGTCTATTTTTTTTATTATTATGTCATCATTGTCGTCCTTATCATACTGTATAATAGTATGAATATCGAAATGAAAAGCAAAATCTATAGCAACTTTGTTGTCGACAGATATTGGAAAAAGTATTTTAGCAGAGGTTTCGAAAGCCTGCTTTCAATAAAAAAGCAGAGCAAGTTCTAGAAAACTCACCATTATGTTTTAGTGCACTATTATTATTATTATTATTATTATTATTATTATTATTCATTTGGTTTCTTCATTAGGCACAAGCAGACATCGACAGAAAAAGATGAAAGCAGGCACGAGAAGAGAAGCAGAGCGAAACAGAAACAAGTAAAAAATGCGCCGAAGTTTCGCAATCGAGTTTTCTGTACATCGTATAATGAAAGCCACCGAAAATAGATCTATCTTTCGATGGTCTCGGTAAAATGCTGCAAGAGCCGCGGTCCATGAAACTTTAACAACGGGCCGGTGGTGGCCTGGCCTATATCGTTGCCAGATTCACGATTATGGATAAATTTAGCCTTAAATAAAATAAAAACTACTGAGGCTAGAGGGCTGCAATTTGGTATGTTTGATGATTGGAAGGTGGATGATCAACATATCAATTTGAAGCCCTCTAGCCTCAGTAGTTTTTAAGATCTGAGGGCAGACAGAAAAAGCGCGGACAGAAAAGAGTGAGGGCGGACGGACAAAGCCGGCACAACAATTTTCTTTTCAGAAAAATATATTATAAAAAATGGGGGGAAAAAAGATAAACATTGTAGGCTACCTTCTGCTAACAGAGAAGAAACACAGATAAAAAGACTCGTACTCATTCTATAGGCCCCGGTACCTTCTTTGGCTGACATCACGCAAACATCCTATCGGCGGTTTGGAGCGCGCGAGCGAGCCAACAAGGTAGGACGCAGAGCTTCGACATATGTCGAGCTCCTCCGAACGATAAGGAATGGTTGCGGTTCGTCCGAGTACTCCGTCGCGTGGACCATGACATCTCCGACGTAATCGGACACTTGAAGGGATGATTGGAGGAAGATCTCCCGAGAGAGAGAGAGAGAGAGAGAGAGAGAGAGAGAGAGAGAGAGAGAGAGAGGTTGGTGTGATATACATGAGAGAGAGAGAGAGAGAGAGAGAGTTCTTAGCTGAGTGATCGGTGTGATATGCAAGAGAGAGAGAGAGAGAGAGAGGTCCTTTAACAGTTAGGTCAAACGCGTCATGACTGTCAGTCAACCACAAGAATATTAATGAAAAATGGCTCATCTTAAATTGAGGTAATTCGTGTTCTTTTATTACTCTTATGCTGCCACAGCAAAACATCAATACTAATTAAACTGATTAGTTGAAAAATACCGATGAGCTTGTTAGAAATGACACCAGATTCTTAATGGAATGGAAATCTGAACTGACTTCAGAAAATCTGCATTATGTTTTAAGAACACAGCCCTGTGAAAAGTTGTTCTATGTTCTCCAGCAGTAATGCCTACAGCAGTTTTGATATGGATCTAAATGCAACGCTGTACCATAATTGCTGATTTCTACCACGAAAAACCTAATTCATAATGAGACGAGTTTTTTTCAAGAGAATGCATTCATCAGCCAAGCAAATATAACAAAATATTGATGCTACTCCTGGTACTTTGATTCAGTTTGCATGATATTCTAAAGTCAAATATAAAGCATTTTAAATATTAAAAGAATATTATGATTTGAAAGCATTTTTTGAAGTGTACCTGTACACACAACACATACATTCATTATGTATATATACTGTATACATATATATATATATACATATATATATATATATATATATATATATATATATATATATATATATATACACATTGTGTTTCTTTGCTCATATCTTTACTAATATGTAAAAGTGTAAGCTTGATAAGTAATAGCCTGAATAAGGCATCCTGATACTCATCGCTCTGAGATCATTATATTTCACCAACAGGCAAAGAAAGCTCTATGTGAACTTCCGAGAGATTTTCCAGCGTCAGAAACATAAAGGGTCGCTGCTGAAATTACAGAATACCGCCCAGCAGAGGAGAAATAATTTGATCCTTGAGCGCAAAGATAGGATTATTTGTTCCCCTCTGAAAAGGGGAGTGAATGATGGAAATTTATCTGATTCTTCATGTGGATATTCTGATGTATATTTACAGCTGGCCGATTTTATACATACCAGCAAAGTTCGATAATACTGGAATTTAAACAATCATTCTTGATTTAAATGACGTCACGTAATTCCAAAGGGATGGAACGTATTCTTTTCGGATAACTTTCACGATTTTTAGTTAAAAAAAAAAAAAAAATTGCAGCTATTCCCACGAACCTTTGTAGCATTTCTGCAAGAGACAGCGAGTGAAAGTCTCTTAGGTCTACAACTACGATCGTTTCGAGCTTTCTCCTGAGGTAGGATGTTCGGCGAAGCGATCTTGCGAGTGATTTTGCTGACTAATCAAACACTCTAGGAATCTTTCACTCAGTGAAGAAAGAATATGCTATGAAGCACTTGTGGAATTTTTAACGATATTGGATCAGTGATCAAACTTTTTATGGTTAGGTTATGTAAAGAGGGCTGTCAATTATATGCAAATTGAGAAACTTTAGTTAATAAAAGTGAATAAGGAAATAAATTTTGATTATGAATGGGTAAGGACGAAGTGAAGGGTCAAAGCTTCGATATTTAAAGACAATTACCAAGATCATTTAGAAAATTCATATACACAAGGCAATAAGTTAAGTATACCTTAGTACACCACTGGGCTGATTAACAGCCTCGAAGGATTAGATTTATTTTACGTGGCTAAGAACCAATTGGTTACCTATCAACGGGACCTACAGCTTATTGTGGAATCAGAACCACATTATAACGAGAAATGAATTTCTATCACCAGAAATAAATTTCTCTAATTCTTCATTGGCCGGTCGGAGATTCGAAAACGTGTGTCATTTAAGGGTTAATCATTCCAAATAGTCTGAAAGTAAGAAAATAATTGTTTAATCACAAACATCAATCATTTTACTACTATATGAGAAACCAATGTATTTAGCTTAAGAGTTTGACATCCTACTGCGTAGTTTGCATTCAACAGTTAACAACTTATATCAAAGATTTACACGAAATACAAGAGAGAAAAAAAGAGGAAAATAAGAAGACAATCAGAAAGGTGATAATATGAGTTTAAAATACAATTTCACACACACACACACATATATATATATATATATATTTTTTTACACACACACACACATATATATATATATATATATATATATATATATATATATATATATATATATATATATATATATATATATATATATATATATATATATATATTTCTGTGTACGTGTAATTTTATTTTAAATTCATATTATCATCCTTCTGATTGTCTTATTTTCCTTTTTATTCTCACTTGTATTTCGTTTAAATCTCTGCTTTATGTAAGTTACTAGCTGATGAATGCAAACTGCGTCGTAGGATGTCAAAATTTTAAGCTAATATGAAGAGAGAGAGAGAGAGAGAGAGAGAGAGAGAGAGAGAGAGATTCAGCCGTCCACCAGTCCTCAACTAGTGATAAGTTTCTCTCTCTCTCTCTCTCTCTCTCTCTCTCTCTCTCTCTCTCTCTTTACTTTCACTGGCTGTTACGCTCTGGTAAGACCACTAAATATATATCTCCATCTCTCGATGGTCGTTAGTACGTGATGGCCAGGACCCAGAATCGATGTCTTATGATACTGGGGAATAATGGTGACGAGGAGATAGTGCGGTGAAGGTATGAATGGTGAAGAGATGGAATGGGTAGCAATAATGACATGACAGTGAAGAAATAATAATAATAGTTTCAGCTAACCAACTCCCGGATGGCTTTAGAGGGCAATAACACGAAACATATTTATCCAGCAGCTGCTCCATCTTGGATAAGGACACTGAGATAACATTTCCAGTTTTTATATCTCTTTCACATCGAATGAGAAAATAATACAAAATCGGAAAAAATTTCTGCGGTGGAAGCTGGAGTGAAAATGAAGAGAACGAGTAATGACAACCAGTTACAGAAAGATATGAACGCGGAAAATAAGCAGATGAATTTGTTTCAAGTTAAAAGATTCAGAAAATTCTTAAAAGAATACAGGGTGTATTCAAAAGTTGAAGTGAAAAAAAGAATTTATCAATACAAGGACAAAACTTAAAAGAGTGAAACAAGTAAAGAGTCAATTTATTACTGCGCTCTTTCTCACTCTCTGGCCTCGCGGTGCAGTGGTAAAAGTGCACTACTCACAGACTGAGGGGGGCCCCTTTACGATTCTCGAACCCCACGAGGAGGGACAATAGGGGGCGATCCCGAAAATCTAATATGCCCCTGTTCGCCTGCTGACCTAATGAATTATGCACCTAGTGTTAGCTGATTGTAGTGGGTCGCAGCTAGGGTAGAGAGAGAGAGAGAGAGAGAGAGAGAGAGAGAGAGAGAGAGAGAGAGAGAGAGACGTGAGTGTTCATTGCCCCGTCAAAATGTACGTACACCGTGAAGACGAGAGGGCTTCGACAAGGTAATACTTATTCCACAGGGTTGAAATCATTTATAAGGTACGCTCTCTCTCTCTCTCTTCACGTTTCGTATCCTTCTGGGTTCATAAAAACAGGGAAGCCAGCAAAACTTCAAAAACCTAGAATTACTGTCAGGTTTTGTCGCTTCTACCGACATGATCTATGCAGCAAACGACACCAGAAACAATGCGGCGCGCGTGCACACTTTGGTGGCCTTTCCGGGTCCACCGTCTTCTCTCATCTGACTCCTGTTTTTGCGTTCTGTGTAACATTATTAAATAGCGCTGTTTCTTTCGTCCTTTTTTCCTCTGAGTTTTCGGATTTTTCTATCGTTCTCTCTGTTCTTTATACGAGCAAATGCAATGCACCTTCGTGTTTGTCAATATTATTCAACCCATTTTATGTTAGAACCAGTCACTTTCCGTTCATCTGTTGGATAGTTTTTAGTTTTCTGTAAAAGAAAACTGCTGTGCCGGCTTTGTTTGTCCGTCCGCACTTTATTCTGTCCGCAGTTTTTTATCCACACTTTTTTCTGTCCGCCCTCAGATCTTGAAAACTACTTAGGCTAGAGGGCTGCAAATTGGTATGCTGATCATCCACCCTCCAATCACCAAGCATACCAAATTGCAGCCCTCTAGCCTCAGTTGTTTTTATTTTATTTGAGTTAAAGTTAGCCATGATCGTGCTTCTGGGAACGATAAAGGATAGGCCACCACCGGGCGGGGGTTAAAGTTTCATGGGCCGCGGCTCATACAGCATTATACCGAGACCACCGAAAGATAGATCTAATTTAGGTGGCCTTGATTAGACGATGTACAGAAAACTCGATTGTGCTGAAGAAACTTCGGCGCATCTTTTACTTAATTTTTTTTATAGATTTTAAGATTTTTCTTTTGAGTTTTCTTCATGTTCATACCAGGAAAAAACCTTTTCATGTGTTTTGGAATTATTCACCTTGTAAACTGCTTTTGATTTAGATATTCACGTTTTATGTTTTGCGTCAAAGAACTTGATTCGTTTCTTGGTTTTTGGTGTTCTTTCGATAATAGATCTAACTTTACAGCAGGTTATTTACAATATCGAGGCATACTGCAGACATTTCAAGGCCCTCCAAGGGAATAATAGGTAAATGAGACATCTGCAATATTACTTTAGAAACGTTAAGCATCATTACCTTCAGTTTTTTTTCCTGAATTATACTGATGTTTATACCTCTACAGTTTCGTCCTCCGGTCCTTTTTTTAACATATAGTCACTGTAATGTGTATAAGCTTTTTCTCCTAGTAAATAATCTTTATAGACTTGTTTCACATGAGCAATTAATTAATTTAAGTAATATATCGGCGATCAACGAGTATAAAGGTTCCATTCTTGTTCTCTGGAAGCCTGCGTATCAACATTGCATCCAATTTCTGAATGATAGGTTGCCATTACACGATAATAAAATCTTCAGAATCACTGGACTTGAATATGCTATTGATACTACTACAGTACTACTGTTGCTGCTGCAACTACTAATAATAATCATGATGACAGTCATATCTATCCAAAAATGCAGTTATGACCCTCACAAATGTGGAAAGATAGAGATTATCGAATCAGTAACCTAAGATCATAATTAGCATAATTCAAACATCGAAGAGCAGGAAAAATAGATCCACTGAATAATGAATCAGGTCGAAATACACAAATATAAAGAACAAACATGGCATAACGAAGTATCACAACAAATAAAATCCGCTCTAAACGGCCTTGAACTTTGTACATCTAACCATTATAGTTCCTCGTTGGGAGAGTGGGTTCCGTTCTCACTCAGCTAGCACCCTGCTGGCCGCGAGTTCGAATCTCCGACCGGCCAATGAAGAATAAAAATTTATTTCTGGTGATGGAAATTCATTTCTCGTTATAAAGTGGTTCGGATTCCACAGAACTTTGTACCCGATGCTAAAACCAATTGGTTCTTAAAAAATAAATCTAATCCTTCATGAAGAGCTCAGTGGTCTGGTTAAACTATTGTTGTACATCTAACCTTTATTATTCAATACACGTAACTACTTTCATGTGAAAAGCCAAAGTGCCGTGAACCACGATACTCATGCTAACAAAGTAAGTAACAATGAAATGGTTAAAAATGGCAAAATATTAGACAAAAAATGTTACATGGCAAAAGGAAGGAGTGATAAACAAGAATTAAAACAAGAAAATAATCCTTTTAAAGAATGTAAAATAACACTGAAGGGATCTGGTCTATATTCATTCGAATTACCTGCAAAAGAAAGACATAAATCTGAGCTAAACCTCTCCAGTTACACCTTAGGTCAGGGTCAGAAAAAAGTAAGACATCTTTTTACAAATCTGGAAGATGTTAATAACCCGTAGACACTAAACGCATTAAACATCCCTGAGGATAATTTGTTCCCCATAAAATATATGGGAAGAACCGTGACAACGTCATAAGGGAGCCATTGTTGTGATAATGATACGGCAATTATGCCTGACTGATAAGGGGAAATTTCAATGACTTATAGCTGAGTCCACTCGGCAGGGTTTCAAGTATCCCGTTTTTTTTGCCGCCATTTTTTTTCTTTTTTGGCGGGAAACTCAATGATTATGTAACTCATCTTCCCATCCAGCAAAAGATTAATTTTCTTGTAACCGCTTCTTCTTCTTCTCCTTCTTCTATGAATGTTTATGGCGAGAAAGGAACGGAAACGACCAAATAATGACCTGATCTAATTGTCTAAATTGTACGCAGGGTGAAACGCCAAATGTTGCATTTTGCATTTACTCAGCAAGCCAGTCCTTCCTGTAAGATATAATTCAGTATCCCTTTCAACTCTTTGGACGTTTTGAGACCAATTTCGGTTCATTCATTGTTTCTCTCTCTCTCTCTCTCTCTCTCTCTCTCTCTCTCTCTTCTCTCTCTATATATATATATATATATATATATATATATATATATATATATATATATATATATATATAATATATATATATATGTGTGTATATACACATATGTAAAATAAATATATATACATATATAAAATATCTATATATATATATATAATACACACATACACATATATATATATAAATATATATATATATATATATATATATATATATATATATATATATATATGTGTATGTGTATAAAAATATATATCCACAAGACATTTTCTTCTTTAGAGGTGGTGGCACCTAAGAGAAGAGCCATTTTGTTCTTAGTAAATCTAGAAATAAGGTTGCTGATGCCTTGCCCGATTTTTTTTTTTTTTTTTTTTTTTTTTTTTACCCCACATGACAGTGATACCCAGTTCATAGTTTGCAAGATCTAGAGAGATAGTTTGGTTAACTTAGTGGGCAGCAGGTCGGAATTGAACCATGGCTTTCATTCGACCAATCATACAAACAGCATCAATGACACTAAAAGCGAAAAAATGAAGGTAGAATACTTATGATGTTTTAATGAAGCGAAATAAACAATTCAGAAATGTAGAATCATTACAGTCCCCCGTAAGTTTCTCACTTTAAAATTTTTTGAAAGATGCAGATACCTCAGAATAAAGCGAATTGTACTTCAGTCTACGACATTTGGCATTTAGAAATATGATGCCTCTACGATGAAGAGGCCGAGAAAGGCATAATTCATCAAAATCAGGCGCTGCATCCTCATGGAAAATGGTAGAACAGGTAGAGTTCCGCCTCAGGATAACTTTTCAATATTAATTTCTCGGGAGAGTTAGAACTGGCTGAAATCAAGCAGCCTTGCCCCCACCATTACAGACTCGTACATCATACCCCGGTTCTTGACGACCTCGACCAATTATTCAGATTATTACCGTACATCTTTGAGATGTATATACAGCGTATGGTAATCAGACGGATCGACAATGAACAGATGTTACGCAAACGCGAAGAGGTGCGGGCTGTCCGGTTACCAGCAGTCCGTCTATCATTGTTTTTCTGATTGTGGAAACTCCTCTTTTCGGAATTAAGGATCGAAAGCGTGAATTTTCCCAATAAAATTCTTGTAGTCATTGCAACTTATACCACACCAGCTAACAGTGACCCTGGTTAATATTACTGGTTGTATACGTCTTATACAAACTTGCTGTTTTTTGGGGCCTTTCTTAACACCTATGGAACAGTAGTAATAATGACAATAATCATAATATTCCATATCAAATACCTTTTCTCCTCTTATTCCTTCGATTCTTCAACAATTGCTACTATTACTAATGGTTGCTGCTTCCTAGTACCACAGCTTCTGTTCATATGAATCCTCTCTTATTGGTTTTATTTCTTTCCACCTCAAATAACCACTACTTTCAAATATTTTTACTGTTACCGGAGCTAATGCTTCTTATCAGTTCTATCACTACCACTCCATGCACATTCCTTCCTCCCAGCCATCAGTCCTTCCAGCTTTTGAATAAAAAGCAGAACTAAAGACCTGAAGTTCCGGCCTTCCACCCAACACTTGAGATAGAAACGTGGCATTAAGCTGATGGAGAAATTATGATAATCGTGCCTCAAAAAGCGAGGTAAAGACGGAAGCTTCTCTTACCAAAGTCGCCCTAAATATGGTCATCTAAGGAAAGATCCAGCCCTCGGATTTCAGGGACTTTGTTCCGGGAAATTTAGTGGAGAAAATGATTTAATCATCGGTCTCGCACTGACCATGAATGATAAAGGCAATGTGCCGGGAGAGGTCGAGTTTTCGATGAATTTTCAGGATTTCGGAGGGACTGACAACTTTCCCACTTTCCCACGGGAGTTTACATGTTCATGCCGGTCTAAAGACTAGATAAAAGACTTTTCGGTCTAAAGACTAGATCTAAGGAGTAGATAAAAGAGGAAGTGTTGGTCTAGAGACTAGGTAAAAGAGGAGGTGCCAGCCTAAAAACAAGACAGAAGAGGAGTTGCCGGTCTAAAGACTAGCTAAAAGAGGTGCTGCCAGCCTAAATAAAAACAAGATAAAGACTAGATAAAAGGGGAGCTGTCCGGTCTAAAGACTAGAGCTAAAAGAGATAAAAGAGGTTGCTGGTCTAAAGACTAAATAAAAGGAGTGCCGGTCAAAGACTAGAAAAAACGGAAGAGTCGGTCTAAAGGCTAGATAAAAGGGGAGGTGTCGGTCTAAAGACTAGATAGAAGAGGTGTCGGTCTAAAGAGTAGATAAAAGAGACTTGCCAGTCTAAAGACTAGATAAAGGAGGAGGTGCCGGTCTAAAGACTAGAAAAAACGGAAGAGTCGGTCTAAAGACTAGATAAAAGGGGGAGATGCCGGTCTAGAGACTTGATAAAAGAGGTCTGGGCTTTTGGCAAACACCCATACCTTGAAGAAAAAGTAGTGACTACAACTTGCCACCAATGACAGCTGCCGGGTGCAAGTGGCGATGGGTCATATTAAGGCCCGGAAACCGATTGCATAAATATCAGGAGCTGATAAAATTCGGAAGTAGTAAGTTTCACTTCGAGGATGTTACGTTCGAAGACTATGTCTAATGAACGCCCTTTTAAAGCTTTAAATTCATCATCAATCGACCTACCTCCATTAATGTTCATTCCATGAACGATGACTCAGATGTATTTACAAAAGCGATGCTAATAAAACAAAATAATGAGTAAATTATGCATAAATATAGTTATGAGATGATGAGAAAATAAAGATTAACGTACAAGAAGTAATATACAAGTAACAAAATACATAAATGGAAAATAAATGTATAGTTCAGTAACCGGAAAAAGAATACTAAATAAATCTAGAAGTAACTTGATATCAAACGAATACATCAGTCAACAACGAATATGAATCGCACGAAAAGGCTTTAATATGGTTCTTGTTAAATTAAAGATCAATTTCATAAGTGGAGCGTTTTTCCTTGCACAACTAAAACAAAAGTGGATAAATTAATTAAACGCAAAAGTCAGCTGCTGAATAAAGATTTGTTGCAAAACGGAAAGTCAGGATTGTTTGTTTAGCGACTTATATATACAGTATATATATATATATATATATATATATATATATATATATATATATATATATATATATATATATATATATATATATATATATATTTTTTTTTTTTTATAAAAGTGAATAATTATTCATCAATCGATTCAGCCTTTCACACATCCTATCTCTCTCACCATTCGAAGCGAACGCCGCGAGATTGAAAACTAAAGGGATCTTTTCGAGAACATATCTTATACCTCAGGGACATCGGAATATATTACGCATCTGACCTGCCCTCGGGCCGGGAAAATGCAACCGACCTCCCACCCCGCCACCCCCACGCCCCATTTTTCTTGCATGACGCGACGGATCTTCGCGAACACCCATCAATTTATCGCGGCTTTTATGTAGCGTCCGACGGAGGATGCATAAATTCGCAAATGACATCGGATTACCGGAGACGTGTTATCGACGAGTTTCGGCGGTATCTGGGCCTCCTCCCAGAAGGTGGCTGGGTAAAAGCAGGATTTTTGGGCTGTGTAACTCATCGCTGCCAACGGACCTCACCTGTTCTACAAATCTACCATCTTGCTCCGCTTACTTGAACCCGTGTATGCATCTTTCCCCACCATGCTCTTTCCATCAGACTTGGCCTTACAACCCCATTTGTTTGCCATCCCATATCTATGTGCCAACAAGAACCCTTACAATAA
>NC_089792.1:18492089-18514589 GCF_040412425.1 Macrobrachium rosenbergii
CACCATGCGCCGCAAACGGTGAGCCGCATATGCGAACAGAATATAGAGACCATCAACCGCACCATAAGAGAAAATTCCCAGGATGAACTAAAAGTGAATGCAACAGGAGATATGATACAGTCGCCTCGGCCTTGCACTGGCAGAGCTGCAGAGAAAATAGCCCATTACTTACAGAAGAGTGGCACAACCATATACCCGAAAAAATACTGGAAAAAAAAAAATATAAAATAGGAAGAAAATAAAGGTACTCTGGGACGATAATGTATGGACTTACCACTTCAAATATGCTGGAAAACTAGTCTTAACCCTGGTAAATAAAGAAATTAATGAAGTATTCTTATTGAAGTAGCATGCCATTGGCCACAATACTAAGGAAAAAGGAAAAAAAAAGATAGAAAACTGACATGATCTGAAGATGGCAATAAAGAGATAACGGTAATCTGAAGTGGAAGTAGTACCTATCTTCCTGGGAGCACTAGGAGTAATCCCAAAGGACTTCAGGAGGAACCTGGAAAGGATTGAATGCTGAAAGTTTAAGTTAAGTATACCTTAGTTTAACAGACCACTGAGCTGATTAACAGCTCTCCTAAAGGTTTAGACTTATTTTACAAGGCTAAGAACCAATTTGTTCCAGAAACGGGACCTACAGCTTATTGTGAATCCGAACCACCTTATAGAGAAATGAATTTCTATCACCAGAAATAAATTCCTCTAATTCTTCATTAGAGGCCGGAGACTCGAACTCGGGCCTAGTGAGTGATCTACCGATTCGCTACTTGTTCCAGAAACGTGTACTGATGACCACAGAGAGGATAATTAAGGACATTTAAAAATAATGGAATGTTAAGAAAGCAGGCTAGGGGGGATGGGATCCCAACACGGATAAAAGCAACCTAGCAAATAGTGAGGAAAATAAAAAAGTTGTAATATTGTGTCTTTCCCCCGAAATTAGATAGCTGGACTAGAATTATCATATGAGTAAAGATATCATATCTGAGACTTTAATGCGTTTTCTTACGTTTGCTTTGGCAAATGTGGCCATCTTATATTTCCTATAATTAAGGTTCAGATTTCAGGAGGAACAAACCACATAATAGACACCAAAATATACTAAATGATAAAAAAAAAACCTTGCGTATAATATTCAACAAGCAATAAAAAAAAGGCTCTCCATGAAGAAGAAGAAGAAGAAGAAGAAGAACAAGAACAACAACAACAACAACAACAACAACAACAACCATCTGGCAGACACAAATCATTAAAAATAAATAAATACTCGCGGCAGCAGTTCCAACAAACACACACAAACTCGGCAGCAAATAAGCGGGTTGACACATAATCGAGAAAGAGGTGATTTATCGCCGAACTGCAATTGCCTCAGCGGAGAGTTTGACTTCCGAGTGAGCACCAAAAGACGTTCCATGGAACATAACAGCAGTAGATTAGGAGCAAACGTTATCCTAAGGCCTGGGGAAACGACGTCTCTGACTGTTACTCTTTGCGTCTCTAGTTCTAGACTTTAGTTTTAGAGTTTATGGACAGCGTTAGTCTCTGAGACTAAACTCAAGCAGTCAGAATCTTGGTAAAATTTTCAATAAAATGATACTGCAAGATTATACTGCATTTTATATACTTTTTTTATAAACTATGATATATATATACATACAAGATTATATATATATATATATATATATATATATATATATATATATATATATATATATATATATATATATATATATATATATATTAGTATATATATATATATATATATATACCGACAGATAACAAGTGTGTGTGTAGAAAATAAAAATAAATTTCACCTAAAAAATGTTAAAGTATCCTCCTTCTCGGTGACGGGAGGCACAATTTTTAAGAATTCGGAGAACCCGAAAGAGGAGGGAAAAAACGAATGACAACATCATTTGCTTCCAGTGGAAAAAACAGAGGAAATACACCTCTTCAGTCCTTGGAAGAAAGACGGAAAAGTGGACGCCATATTCTTCAGAAGTTGATAAGCAATAGGACTAGAATAGATCTGTAATTATCTGTATACCACCAAGACCATCACATCCTTCATTACTTACGCCGAAGGATAAGACTAACAAAATTCAATTTAGTTCTTTAGAGATGAATTCCACAGGAGTCTTGTTTGGTTCCCTTAGACACGATCTTTATGCAAGTGTAAAAAAAAAAAAAAAAAAATCTTAAAAGAATAACAGAGAATGAATAGAAAAGAAAAGAGGAGGGAATAGCACTGAAGGAAGATACAGACCGACTTCCTGAAAGACACGAATGAAGACGAAACCACGGCTTCGCAGTGGAGGGAAGGAAACAACTGCCAAAATCAGCAATAAGACGATTGCTGATTTCCACGGGATATAAGTCAGCTGTGGAGGGCTGAGAGGAGTATGGATTCCCTCCTTCACTACTAAGCCGTATATTTCTGCTTGAAGTGGCAATTTCCAACTTCATTAATATAACAAGATGAAAACAACACCCTAATCTTTAAACAAAAGACGAACAAATGAATTATGAGGTCTCTTTTCTTCCTTGTTGTCACAGGGAAGTATTCTTGCTAGTTAAGGCCCGATATTTTTCTATATAGCAACAGTTTTACTCAGACGGACGAGGAGCGGAGGGGATCTGTTTAACCCCCACACACTTGTCACTCAATTTCCCCCTCTACCTTTCCTCGTCTACTGTCCCTCCACCCTCCACCCTCCCACTATCCCTGCACACCCTCCATCTCCATTCCTCTCTTCCGTGCCTGCCATCCGTTCGTCGCTTGCGACAATCACGGCATTTTCATGTGAGTGATGGCACGACGTCTGATGGCGGGGGATGGAAAGATTGTCGTGAAGGATATCTTCTCTCCCTCCCGCTCCCTCAGTAGCGCTCCCTCTCCCTCAAACCCCTCCCGTATCCCCTACAGGCACCAACTGCCCTTCCATCCCTCACCCCTTTTTTAAGTCGTAAATTTAGAGCAAATTCATTATAACATTTTTATCCTCACAGGAACAGGGTTGTGACATGTCTTATTTTCAATAGGAGATGATAGTCATTGTCTCGTAGCGCCCCTGATTTACGGGAGTCGTTCAGGGTAACATTTACCGGCGAAATTTCGTCTAGGTGTCCTCACAGATCACTCACACACTCAAACACACGAGTGCGTACTCTCATACGCATGTATATTTATGTATGTATGTATATATATGCAGTATATATGTAAACA
This sequence comes from Macrobrachium rosenbergii, assembly GCF_040412425.1. Taxonomy (NCBI): domain Eukaryota; kingdom Metazoa; phylum Arthropoda; class Malacostraca; order Decapoda; family Palaemonidae; genus Macrobrachium; species Macrobrachium rosenbergii. Next base: position 18,495,325 of record NC_089792.1, read on the forward strand.
CATAGATACACATTCATCGTACTGTATTAACTACAATGACACTGGTGACGAGACTAATAGAATATACGCATACACAAATATATAGACAGTATATACATTCACACACAAGCACACACACACACACATATATATATATATATATATATATATATATATATATATATATATATATATATATAAATGTCAGTGTGTGTGTGTGTAGTAGTGTTATTCTAATCCATTACGTATTAGTTGAGAGAGAGAGAGAGAGAGAGAGAGAGAGAGAGAGAGAGAGAGAGAGAGAGAGAGAGAGAGAGAGAGAGAGAGAGTCTACATTATATACAAGTAACGAGATCTGGGAATGTTCGCAGGTCTCACAAGTTCGTCTTCAAGGTAATTTTCTCAGCAAGTTCTTCTTTCTTACATATTAAATCTTGAACTGAATGCAGTACTATCATTTCCTTACTCTCCCTTACTCGTTGCCTTTCATTTTCGTCGTTTTCTTTATCATATGCAAGTTTGCTTTGATTGTCGCCTCCAGAATCACCATCCTATTCTTTTTCTTTTCCTTATTCTCTTCTTCTGCTTTACATCAATATCATTATGATCTTGCTCTAGTTTCCTCCTCTTCCTCTTTTATTCTACTCTCGTTTACTTTTCCGATCTTCATCTCCTCCATCTTTCCCTTGTTCACATTCTCAATATCCATGTTTACTTTCAACTCCTCGAGGCGCCGCCTCGTCCCTACGCAATCCGCCCACCCTCCGAATCCGCGCTCGGCTAAAAACACCCTCCTTTCTGCATCACTATATATCACTTTTAATGGCGAAATGAGGAATGGCGAATGCAAAGGGCATTAATCGCTCCCGCTTGAGGTCACGCATGCAACCCTTTTCCTGCACCAGAAGAAAGAGGGGACTACGAGAGAGAGAGAGAGAGAGAGAGAGAGAGAGAGAGAGAGAGAGAGAGAGAGAGAGAGACAGAGAGAGAGAGAGAGAAGGAAATGTTAAAGACAGACCGTTTAATGGGAAGACTGCTTTGCACCTCAACAAAGAGAAATTTAGAACGCGGTTGATATAATTGTATATCGAAACATTTCCCCCCCCCTCTCTCTCTCTCTCTCATAGTAAACAGCACGTATAAGATCAAACACACTGACAAGTATTCTTTCTTTCAGTAATAGGTATGTATGCATGTGTACAAATCAAAGTTCGTCACCAATCTGCTTTCCAGTCAGTGGAAGATTAAACACATCATGTCAGCTTACAACGACAACAAATACATTTGCGAAAAGAATACAACTGAATTAAAAACTCGTCATTGCGGGCACACAAGACACAAGTGAGAGAGAGAGAGAGAGAGAGAGAGAGAGAGAGAGAGAGAGAGAGAGAGAGAGAGAGAGAGAGAGAATTCCAAAAGCTTGGACCTATAGTATTCCAAGATAGAATTTAGTCTAAAAATTAATGAACCATTGAACTGATATTAAGAACGATTGTCCTTTTGCATGAATTATTACATGAAATAGTAGAGGTTTACAGAAACATTAAAAAACTTTGAGATATAAAACTAATATACATAATACACCAGAAATATAAAGTAAGAAGAAATACTTATCTCCCTTTATGAAAATGTGGGAAATCTTGAACGAAAAAGGGACAAATAATAATAATACTTAGACTTAATGAAAACGTAAATGAAAAACGACCCGCTAGACTAGCAGGGTATTTCTGAAAAGTAGTCACCTGTCGGACACCATTATCACCGTCATTTTCACCTGTTCTGTTCCTCCTGCTCATTTCCGTTTGCTCACTGTGCAATCTTCCTCTTAAAAAGCCCTTCCTCATCCGCTGCCTCCTCTCCCTCCTCCCCTTTTCCCTAATCCTATACAATCCTTCCCTAACAACTTTGCCTTCTCATTCTTCTATACCTCCACTTCATCCACCTCTCTCTCTATTCTTTATCTTCCCTTCTTCCACTTCATTTTCCTTCCTTTTCTCCTCTAGCTTCTACTCATCATGTTCTTCCTCAACCTCATTCTCTCCTCCTCCTCCTACTGGTCCTTCTCCTCAAACTCTCTCCCCTCCTCATCAACTCCTCCTTCCACCATTTCAGCCTCTACTTCAGGGTCTTGCCTAACATCCTTCCCTCCCCATTTCATTATCATGAAATATGGAAGGCCATAAATACCCTCTGAGCCCTGCTATATGAATCGCGGCCCCGAAAGTACGCGGAGTCCGTGGGAAGGAGAAGCTGACATTAATTAACTTTCTTACTCGAAAGACAATTTGCCAAAACTTGAACGGAAGTAGCTATTTACTCGCGGCAGACGGGCAAGAAAATCAAGACTATTTGCCTGGGCTAATGGTCGCGGGTTTGGGCAAGGGGAAGGTTGGACTAGATTGTTTAAAAACGAGTTCTGATTGAATTTTATAAGTGTGTGGATCATTAATCATAGTGACATCAGTATTCTTAGTTTCTTAAACTTAAGAGAGCGATGGAAGGCTACGCTGGGAAAATTTAGCCGTATTTGATTAGATACCATACAGTTTGCAACATCATCAGAGATACTGTGAGCATTTTTTCTTCCAAGAAATGAGAAAATAAAGGCTATGACAGGCACCTTAAGAACATTTTGTGATTACTTTGCAACATCAAGTTTGCCAAGTCTTCAGGGGTTGAGGTAATGTCACATACCTGACATCAATGCTTGAATTTACTGTTTTTACCGCCCACTTCTCAGTAAAAAGTGGTAAAATATTTTCATCTTATTTGAAAGATACAGTGTTGGTGCTTCAAGCTCTGGCTCGGGTGGAATAAAAGCGATCTAAATAATCAGATGAGTTAGGTACCCTAGTTTGGAAGTAAAGTAAAGTACGAAAGAGTATGTACATCTCAAGATACATAGAGGGCTAGAGAACCAGTAACTATTTTTATGGTCAATAAAGACCTTTGTTTTTAAATCTCTCTCACTCTCTTCATGAAGACCGATTACTTGGAAACCCAGGTGGCGTAATGTTGCATATTTCTCATACTAATTGCGCACAGCAATTGCTTGACTTCGACGCTTCTTGCTATTCGTTTGTGTCACACCGAAAAAAAAAATAATCACTGTTGTTCAGCGGCTTTATATCCAGGGACATGAACAAGTGAAAATCTTCACGGAAAATTTAAAACTGAGGTGTTAAATATAAAAAAAATGTCTTTATTTAACCAAACTTCGATCCTTAAAACTCATGAAATCTATTATGACACATCTAAATGTGAATGAGAGAAACAAAAAGTTAACTATGATAAAAAATGCACATTTGGTTTGTATGAAGCCTATAAACATCCGTGGAGAAGAACAGGGTTCAAATACATACAATGGATTCGCTGGTGATTGCAGAACATACTGAAGATAAATACACAGGTGATTTCGATGCACACAAAAATAATGATCTACCTGTAAGTTTTATCTTGCATAGCCAAACAAATAATATGTCACGCGTAACGAAGATTTATTCAATACTTCCAGACACTTTTTTTTTTTATCTAAATACATACAATGGATTCGCTGGTGATTTCAGAAAATACTAAGGATAAATAGACAAGTGATTTCGATGCAGACAAAAATAACGATCTACTTGTAAGTTATATCTTGTAAGGCCAAACAAAAAATATGTCACGGGTAACGAAGATTTATTCAATACTTCCAGACACTTTTTTTTGTGTAAATACACAATGGATTCGCTGGTGATTGAAGAAAATACTACAGGTGATTTCGATGCACAAAAATATCATAATCTACTTGTAAGTTTTATCTTGCAAAGCCAAACAAAGAATATATCACGCGTAAAGAAGATTTATTCAATACTTCCAAACAGTTTTTTTTTTTTTTTGTAAATGCAAATAATGGATTCACTGGTGATTTCAGAACATACTGTACTAAGGATAAATACACAAGTGATTTCGATGCAGACAAAAATAATGATCTACTTGTAAGTTATATCTTGCAAAGCCAAACAAAGAATATGCGACGCGTAAAGATTTATTCAATACATCCAGACAATTTTTTTGTCCTATTACAGCATAAGAGAAAATATTTTATAAAGAAAACTTTAATTTTAGAATTACAAGGAGGATCGACAACACTGCATTCCATTTTTCCCCCTGTTTTTAGTTTTCTGTAAAAGAAAACTATCGTGACCGGCTTTGCCTGTCCGTTCCGCACTTTTTTCTGTCCGTACTTTTTCAGTCCACTCTACTGAGGCTAGAGGGCTGCAAATTGGTATGTTGATCATCCACCCACCAATCATCAAACATACCAAATTGCAGCCCTCTAGCCTCAGTGGTTTTATTTTTATTTACGGTTAAAGTTAGCCATAATCGTGCATCTGTCAACGGTATAGGGCAGGCCACCACCGGGCAGTAGCTAAAGTTTCATGGGTCGCGGCTCATACAGCATTATACCGAGACCACCTGAAGTAGATCTATTTTCGGTGGCCTTGACTGTACAGAACACTGTACAGAAAACTCGATTTTCTTCTGCGCATTTTTCACTTAATTTAACAGGAAACACACTACAAGTACCAGTATAAATTTTAGTTGTAATATGCTTTAACACTAAGAGAAAAAGACCAAAAAGGTTAATTAAGGAGACAATCACGCACGCTAGAAAAGGAAAAATTCCTCATTTCAAAAGGACAGTTGAGAAAGACTTCACGCATTATTATGTAGTTTGATGTGAAAAGTAATGCAAACTAAGTGTTTTGATTAGATAAAAAAGATCGACAAATTATGAAAAGTTCTAGGATCTTGGTATTCTCCTTGAAATCGAAAAAATTTTTAAAATAAGATGTAATTTGAAGTATTTTTTGCTCTATAAGAAATGTAAGATAAATTAGAGGCCTGCTGTTTCCTTCTATTCTTATCCTATGAAAATACATAACAACTTGGGCGTTAAAAGTATAAACTAAGAGAATTTGGGCCCTCCATAAACTTGATTGTTTAGCGCGTGTTCAACGAAATGAGGATTAAAGCTATCAGTTGCGAGGGCAAAACAAATATCAGCGGTGTCATATGACGGGTAAAAAGTTGCTGTCGTCGCAGTAATTTCTGACATTTCCTCTCTCTCTCTCTCTCTCTCTCTCTCTCTCTCTCTCTCTCTCTCTCTCTCTCTCTCATGTTACTACCAGTAAAAGTAATAGGATGATGTTGACCAAAAAATTGAATTAAGTAAACAGTTACTTAGACCCAGTGACTGGGCTTCGTAATTGAATGACAAGATGCATCAAAATATAAATAAATATCTGAGAGAGAGAGAGAGAGAGAGAGAGAGAGAGAGAGAGAGAGAGAGAGAGATGAGATGAGATGGGATTTCGTCGAAGAATGTCAGATGTGTAAACCAACCCAGGTGAAGTCCGGTTTACCTGCGTTACTGATCCTACTTGTGCCGCAACAGGGCCCCTCCCCTGGGAAGAGAGAGAGAGAGAGAGAGAGAGAGAGAGAGAGAGAGAGAGAGAGAGAGAGAGAGAGAGAGAGAGAGAGAGAGAGGGGGATATATGCGATTGCCAGATGCGACTCCTGGAGTAGGGTAGGAAGCGAAACAGAGAGAAAAGTAAAAGGGGAAGGAGGTGGTAGAAGAGGGAGAGAGAGAGAGAGAGAGAGAGAGAGAGAGAGAGAGAGAGAGAGAGAGAGAGAGAGAGAGGGGTGGAGTAATGGGGAAAGATGGAAACACTTCTTTCTAGTCTAATCACTCACCATCTTAATCATCCTCCGTAATCGCATTGGCCTTCAAGAGTACTGCGGTTCCCGATTCAGCGGCCGTCTTTCATCGCCTTTCATTAAATGGCTCTGGAGACCGCTGATTGATTAGCGGCTCTCGCCGCTACATGACCGGCAATTAAGTCAAAATCATGTTCTATACGTTACTTACCATCGCCCGCCTGTAATCTCGGTAAGTCATCATTTACAATGTGACTTATCTGTTCTCCTCCGTACAGGAAGTTTTGCTGATTCCATGGAAACCAAAGCTGCCTTCAAGACGTATAGATGTACGTTGGATTCTATTTTATGAAAGAAAATAACCAGCGCTTAACGCAAAAACAAAGCACGAGGAATACGGTGGATAGATATGACGGCATTCGTTATCTTCTGATATTTCTCTCCCAGCAGAACTTGAAAAGATTTCATTTATTATTCCAGAAAGAGCTGGACCCCTTAACAAAATATGACTTAAATTTAATAGTAAATCAATCGATCAATGGATATTTTATGCGAACCGTATAACAATTACCCATTACAACAAGAGAAACCAGTCTCCTTCATAATAAAAAGTGGTAAACGGCGAATCACTTGAAAAAATATGAGAACAATAACTTTCAAAAAAAGACAAAAGACGACGACGCGACGGACACAGGGATGAGAAAGAGGGGTGAGAATGAGGAGATGAGACTGAGGAGGAGGATGAGGGCACAGAAAAGGGTATCGTCAGGGTATCGTCAGGGTTTCGGGTATCATAGCGAAGGTTAACGATGCAAGAACACACGGCTTCCAGAACCCCTTGTACCACCCATCCCCTCCCAACCCAGGGGACCCATGGGCGTACCTGGTGGGCGTGCCTTCGCGGACCTCACACGAGTTGCATCAGTTACAAAAGAACTGCCATGAAAAAGTCGGATTCAGCACTGATGGTGCCAACTATTCTTTCTGGGCATGATATCTTTTTTTATTTTTATATTTGGTGTTAGGAAATATTTCTTTAGCACGAACTGTTTATCCATTGTCTATCGATTAGAGTTCAAACTTAGGAATGACCGATCCTCTGTCAAGAAGTCTCTTTTGATGCGATGGAATATATATATATATATATATATATATATATATATATATATATATATATATATATATATATATATATATATATATATATGTGTATGTGAATATATACATGAATACACTGTATATATATATATATATATGTGTATCTATCTATCTCTGTCTATCTATCTATCTATATATATATATATATATATATATATATATATATATATATATATATATATATATATATATATATATATATATATATATTATATACACATATATATGTGTGTGTGCGTGTGAATGATGACAAGTGAGCACAGAAAGGAAAATATCAAGGACAACGTATGCAGGTATGGAGGAAAAAAAAAAATCAGCAGCATCGAATAATTGCCAGGCAGAATCTAATAGAACACAAAATAAAGTAAAAGGTAAATATCGGCTTTCAAGGTTACACAAGCACATACAAATGCTCGTGCACACACACGCACGCACACACACACACACACATATATATATATATATATATATATATATATATATATATATATATATATATATATATACTGAGAACGAGGAAGAAGATAATACTCAATAGCGAAAAGTGTGTAAGTAGTCTTCTTATAAAAATGCTTACAAGGACATATAGAGTAAATTTTGATATCCATTTTGCATAAATCTTGAAAAATATCATTTTTCTTCCTTCCGCAAACGTCAGATTAGTCTATGGAGACAATGCACTTCTCAGCATCAGCAACAATATAATCAACAACAAGAATGATGAATTATATCTTCATTAATGAAAATAAAAATGATAAAGGAAAAACAAAAGATGAATAGGCAAGCAAAAGGTAAAAGCGACACCGCGCGTAAACGCACGTGATAGCCGTATCAGCTGAAGAAGGTAAACAAAGCAATCATAGCAATGAGAAGTCGGAACCGAAGCCAGGAGCAATCACAAGCTATGCAAAAACGCCATCTATGATGGCAGCTTTGTCATTACGCTGACATTAGAAGCGCTGATAGCTACGTTGAGCAATGACACTAAAGCGCGAGGAGACCGAAGAACCCGAGTAAAAAAGGGATAAGGACGAGGAGGAACAAAAAAGGCAAAAAGAAAAGATATACGACTTAACAATCATATATTAGTAATAACTGACGAGACAAGGCGAGAGAGTGAGAGAGTGAGAGAGAGAGAGAGAGGGAGAGAGAGAGAGAGAGGCAGTTTCCATCAAAAGCTATAATCAAAACTCTTCTTTCACATTAATAAAAGTGGGTAATGTGCGATGCAGCGATACTTGCGCGATGCAAACTTGATTTGCGATGCTGTTAGAGCCATATTACGAACTCAGAAATACACAATTGCGGTTTTTGTTTATTTATTGCCTTCGCGTCCAAGGTAAATTGTCGTCTATCGGCGCGCAAAATTGGTCGAAGAAATTAAGGGTATTTATATAAATGGCTGGGTCGGGATGGTCCTTTCCCAATACTGGCCGGGGTTCCTCCGGGTTCTTCTTTTCTTTTTCTGCCGTCGGCCATTTGCTCGGTCGAAACAGTACTGGTATTTCGCGCCAAACTCCAGCGGCTTTTCCCGCCTGTAGTGGCGGCGTTCCCCATCTGCAAAGCTAACGCTGTTCCACGTACGTCAGTAGTACTTTGCTTCAGGTTTATTAGTATCTTACAACTAATACTGTATGATTTTGTCCCAACAGAAGTATGATCATACCATGAAAATGGGAGTACTTGTTACCTACAGAAATGGCGTGAGAACCTACAGTAGTGATTATTGCAGCTCGAACCTAACTCCAGTAGTGGTGCATGGATCATATTAATAGTTACTGATTATGGAGACAACGCTAGTACTTTGGGTCTAGTGTACTTATGCGGGTAACTCAGCTACTTTCATGATGCCACGCGCGTTTTCGAATTCCGTTGACAACGCTTGCAGTCGCAACAATCTTAGGGGTCGTGATGGTCGCTATTGCAGGATTCATTTCCTGCTTGAAGGGAATGTGACGCAACCTAAATTATTTTAATTTATTTTATGAAGAACAGAATTATTATACGAAAGCTACGAACTGTCATCACACTACAGTAGATCCCATTCTATCGTGCATGAGTGACAATTATCGTATGAATACCTAACAGGAGTATATTAAGTTACAACGGTCATTGCTTAGATCCACGAACTATTCAGTCTGCTCACACGACTACACAAGGAAGAATAGGATGGCTTTCCACACAGTACACACGTACATACATACATACATACATACATACATACTGAACTGGGAAATAGAAAATGAAAATAAGGGAGAAAATTAATCAGAATAAAAAGAGACAGCAAGTAAAAAGGAGAGAAAGAAGTACAGAGAATAAAAAGTAGGCTTCAAAATATTTACAGATTAGGAAGACATGTGAAAAAGTTGAAGGAATCCAGATTAATCATATGCACAAAGATGTCAATAGAAGCACTGTTCATCTCGATTCTTTAGAATAAAGAGGTCAGGCCCATGTCTGCAGACACAATCACAAAATTCAGAAAAAAATATTCCAGAATATAAAAAACCAGAAGAATTTATTTATAATTTCGGAAATGAGTAACAAAAAAATGTCAGTGAACTGGCTAAACAAATTCAGAATACGCTGGCAGAAGAGAGAGAGAGAGAGAGAGAGAGAGAGAGAGAAACCGGCAGCAAGAGAGTAAGCTGATATTAGACAAATTTCTCAGAGCAACTTTTTATGTCTAGTGACAATGGGTGATAACTTATTTATTTTGACAAAAATAAAGATTTATGTCATCTGAATTATCACTGAGAGTAAGCTGATATTAGCGACAAATTTCTCGCGAGCAACTTTTTATGTCTAGTGACAATGGGTGCGTATAACTTATTTATTTTGACAAAAATAAAGATTTATGTCATCTGAATTATCACTGCATGAATGCGTTACAAACACACACAAACGCACACATTTATACGCAAAGGAACGGAAATTGCTGTTTGTCCAAATTATATTCTTGTCGATAAATGCTCCATTCGGCTGACATAAAATCGCATCTCATACACTGTTATCCATCTTCATCAAATAAGATGAATTTACTTTAATTGCAAATAAGAGCAGTCTACAAGCATGTATAAAATAAGCAGGCTATCATCACACCTTTCAATGAGTAATCACCTGAGTAGGAGTATCGCACTAATTCATCACTAATGTAACCCTACGTCATCGCAAGATCGCAACATCGCGTGACATCCGATCGTAAAAATCAGAGAAGAGATTCTTCATCACTTGGACTACAAGGAAAACAGGGATGGGGAGTAACAACAAAACCAGACCTGCCTGTCTATCTGTCGCATTTAGTTTTAATACCAACACGTCATTCATTCTGGAAGAACTTTCTGCGCGCTTTAAGCAGTACAAAAAGTAACTGAATGTTCCATGCAAACGGAAAGAGAGGAAGAAAGTGAAATGTTGAGCGTGTTTAAACAACTGGGTACAATGATTGCTTTGCCAGTCTTACTTAAACACATTGAATAGAGATTTCTTTTTTTTTTTTTTTTTTTTTGTTGTCTTAAACTTACAAACCTATTTTCCAAACATACTCTACTGAACCCCTCCACACATTTCAGCATTATAAGAAATAACATTGATAAAGTAATTTTGACATTGATTTTCATACACATAAGAGGGAATTCGTCTTGAATAAATCCACAACTGTTTATCTTATTTTTTTAAAAATCATATCTTATATAATATTTACAAAACTTCCCAAACATTAGATTAGATTTAACTGTAAATAGCCTCTGTCGGTGTGCATAAGTTAATGCTGAGAGAGAGAGAGAGAGAGAGAGAGAGAGAGAGAGAGAGAGAGAGAGAGAGAGAGAGAGAGAGAGAATCTTAAAAATATATAATAATACTGTTGAGCAAATCGGCGTATACAGCTTTAAACGATGCTATTGTTTATTATCTAACAGTGCAAATTCCATTTAACGGTTATTTTCATGTTTTCAACAGTATTGCTCGTTGAATGAATGAACTGTGAAATGTACGCAATAACCTAGAGCCCTGGGACACTTTCACCCATTCAACGCTTAAGACAGTAGAGGAGGGAGGGAGTGGTTGGACAGCAATATACAGGCGAAACTGGGTGAAACTTTCAGTTTTATTTAAGAAGTGGTAACTGGAGAGACTGGACAGCACGTGAAAGAACGAAGTTGGGATGGATGTAACGTAAAGGGCTAAACATCGGGTGCAGCTAGGGCCTGAAGAAACGTTACAAGCATCCTTTTTCTAATGCCTACAGCGCACTATGTGAGGTGCACTGACAGCACTACTAGCACTATTTTAACCCGGTATGTATCCACCTTTGCGGCGTGCTTAGTATAAGCCCGCTGGGGTTTACCGTAAAAACATAAACAAAAGACTGCAAATATCATAAAGATATGACCCCCAAGAAATATTAGTCCTAGATAACGACCACCGAAAACCCTTGGGGGTCACTGTCTAGGAAAGATCCCCAGTAACCTACAGGGTGATCACCCTAGTATAAAATTCAGACCTAACCTTTCTAACTGAATAGATAGTTTCGCATTGTCTTTACGAAATATCAGAATCTAGCCAGTTTCCCACTTTTCTTTCCAAAGAGTTCGGTGATCCACCTTGTTATGGGCCTCTTAACATTTGTCTTTTCTGTTTTGTTTGGCTGCTTCATCCGCTTTCCTTTTCACAAAGGGTCAGTGGAATCTTTACTGATCGTACACCGTCCGTTCGTTTCGAGAAAATACCACGATCAATCCCGGCCATCAGTCGCAGAACACATACAATTTCGTCACGTATGCCAACATTTCACGCGTAAACTCACAAGATGTCGTATAAAATTCACTTCGACTTCCTTCTTTTCCCATTCAACTATTTCCGTTCTTCCGTTCTGCTATTTCCTCTCATTTTCTTCAATTTTCTAACCGTCTATCCTTCAACCCATCCTTCAACTATCCCCGAAGTTCCACTTGAAAGAGGAGCGTCATTGGAAATGATACTATGGGAGATTTTTTTTTTTTTTTTTTTTTTTCAAGAATCATGGTCTCGTCGTGCAGATAGTAGGAAAAGTCCGACAATTTGCATGAGAAATGGCACCAGACATACTTATCAGAGGAACATCTTCGTCAGTCAGCCGGCAGTTAGCTTTTACATGATATTTCAAATTGGTCTCCGTGTATCAGGCAGATATATTCGCATTTTCCGAAGAAGATATTCATTAGCGATTTCTCGAAGGGTCTTTGTTGCGTATTTATTACTCCAATTGAAGTCCAAGGGTCCTGATAATCAACCTTGAGGATGAAAATTGACCAGCTGGAAGAGAGTCTGTGTTTGCCAATGTGTTGAAATTCGCCAATGTGTTCACATTTGCTTTTTTAAATATAACTCTTGGGAATTAAAACTGAGGACAAAAATTCACTTTAATATTTAACAAGTAAAAAATGCGCCAAAGTTTCTTCGGGGCAATCGAGCTTTCTGTACAGCGTATAATCAAGGCCACCGAAAATAGATCTATCTTTCGGTGGTCTTGGTATAATGCTGTATGAGCCGCGGCCCATGAAACTTTAACCACGGCCCTGTGGTGGCTTGTCCTATATCGTTGACAGATGCACGATAATGGCTAATTGTAACCCTAAATAAAATAAAAACTACTGATGCTAGAGGTCTGCAATTTCGTATGTTTGATGATTGGAAGGTGGATGATCAACATATCAATTTGCAGCCCTCTAGCCTCAGTAGTTTTTAAGATCTGAAGGTGGACAGAAAAAAGCGCGGACAGAAAAAGTGCGGACGGATAGACAAAGCCGGCACAATAGCTTTCTTTTACAGAAAACTAACAACAAAACATCTCCCGCGTGCGAACGTTACTGAAAAGTATTAGGAGCGCACGTTGACTTAGTTTTGGCAATGTTCATAATTAAGCCATTGGCTCGACATAGTCATCAAAGGAATGGCTTACAAAAAAGAGCAATGATAGCTTTTCTGAATACCTATAAGGTTATAGGTCTGCCTATACTTCGTAAGGGCAGAAAATACGTGGGAAGATGCGAGCTCATTAATGCAGGTAAAAAGTGTTTGAATATCAGAGATTTTTCATCTGACTCGCTCCTATTTCTCTCTCTCCCTCTCTCTCTCTCATTCATTCACACACACACACACACACACACACGCAAACTTGCAAACACATGCACCAAACTCACACACATAAAAAGAAATACTATATCATTAATGAAAAAAAGCTTGATTTTATGAGACTTTCCAAAGAACAGAAGCTTTTGTGGACTTCTTTATCGTTCTCTCTCTACTCCTCCTCCTCCTCCTTCTCTCTCATTTGCATCTTTCGTCGAAGCAGAGAGTCTAATTTACAAAATGTGCAATTATTCTTAAAAGCCCCATTTCCTCTCGAACATAATGAGTGACAATAGCGCACTCATCGTTTTCCCTGGAGGAGGAGGAGGAGGAGGAGGAGGAGGAAGAGGAGGAGGAGGAGGGAGGAGGGAAGCCAGAGGCAAGTGGAGGGTATGGGTGAGGAAGGGGGGAGAGGGGTAGGAGGGAGGAGGAGGAATCCAGCAGTCAGCAACTGAAATCGTGCATTAATTGTCTCGCTTATTTAAATAACTTCATTTGGCAGTCCTCCTTCTGAAGACAGGTGCGCGCTCTCATTATAGGATTCGCTTAAAATTGATATGTACTCGTACGGATGTGGCCTGTAATTCGCGCAGCCAACACGCGCACGTCTACACACAAATAGTCACAAACGCATATTCAGTATACACTTAGTTTTATAATATATTCACGTGCATTCCTTTCACCTATTTGCAATATATACTGTGTGTATATATATATATATATATATATATATATATATATATATATATATATATGTATATTTATATTTATATATATACACATACAGTATACATATATATATATATATATATATATATATATATATGTGTTTATATATATAAATTTATACATACATAATATATATATATATATATATATATATATATATATATATATATATATATGTATATATATATATATATATATATATATATATATATATATATATATATATATATATATATATATATATATATATATATATATATATATATATATATAGAGAGAGAGAGAGAGAGAGAGAGAGAGAGAGAGAGAGAGAGAGAGAGAGAGAGAGAGAGAGAGAGAGAGGGTGATTTAGAGATTAGGTTGTGTGCAAAAGACTGTGAGGAAACTAGGAGTGTCCCTGGAAACCACGAGTGGAATCTTATGAAGGGACTGTTAAACCAACTCTCCTCTACGGAAATGAAGAGCAGATATTGAATATGAATGAGAAAAAAACGAGGTGGACGCTGTAGAGATGAATTTTTTAAATTTGTGGATTAAGAAGTGACAAGGTGAGAAATGTGGAGACATACAGGAGTAATTAAAGGGTTGAGGTAGGTGGAAGGATAAATAAGCTGTTTTGAGATGGGTTGGTCATGTGGAGAAAACAGATAATAATAGGTTGGCGAAAAGACATGCATTTTGAAATGCTGATGAGAAGGATAGGAAGACCTAGAAACGGAAGAATACAGGGATGAAAGAGATACTGGAAAGTTAATGCCTTAGCATCCAAGAAACTAGGGTGCGTCCAACACAGATGCGAATTGTGTAGTGTGTGCAGGGGGTTTGACACACTGCTGATGAACATTCTGTTCAGGTGTATGAAACAGTTAGTGTAATGGATGTACAAACAGGTAAGAGAAGAATATCTTCACGAAAATGGATAAAACTGCCGTAATATGCTCTTGTAAAACCACAACAAATGTCTTTCATATAAAAAAAACCAAGTACATAACCAGAATACTGAAGAGTCTGAAAACTAGACTTAAAATCCTGCCATTAGGCGAGAGAAGTTTTAAAAACTCGTTGTCAGAAAAACAAAAGAATGGCTGAAATGTACGAAGAATGACTAAATTGTAACTGGCAATCTGTCTAAAGTCAGTTTTAAATAAAATAGTTTGTAAATGCTGATTGCAAGGTAAACTAGGTTCATCTCAACCCAAGGTCCTCTAGGAACTGATGATATCAATTACATATTTTGCGCTGATTCATGCATATTTTCCCACGTGTACCTGAGGAAAGGACGTTACGTTTTGGTCTTGACAAAAATCTAAGATTTTATTTAGAGAGAGAGAAAAAAAATGTTATTCTATCTTTATTCCTGGCTGAAATTTCACCAAAAAATATAACAATTGCATAGATGATGCTTAGTAACAAAGATAATCAAAATGTAAGAATATTCGAAAAAGAGAGAGACAAAACTATAAGCAACATAATCACAGAGTAGTAAGAGGGCTTACCAGTCAAAAATACATTACAGAAATCTGAATTACCGCAAACAGGACCTTTTTTTCCCCTATTTCTCGGCTGGTTGGGGAAGGTTGTAGTTGCTCGCGCACTCAACAGATGGCGCGCGCTTCTCGGAAGGTGTGCAGACAAGTGACAATTTAGCAACTGATGTCGCCCTAATGATACTAAGGCCAATACTCTCACCTCGTAATCCTCTTTTATTTATGTTACATCGAATCCAGCAACACGGCGGTAATGCCTACAATGTGGGGACAAAATTACAGGTAATTACAGATTGACGGAAACACATCCGGAAAATTAAAGATTTTATTGATGACCCTGTATACGTGTTCGTGCACACACGCAATGGACGCACACCACCACTCCTGTGCACACACACTCCTCGAATATACATATCAAATTCAAGAACGAAAAGTCACTGGCTGGGGGTATTATGAGTTCCAGGAGATCGCAGAACTAATAACTTTATAACAAAGTCAAGGTGGAGATAGCAAGATAAATACACGAAGCCTCTAGAGAGCATATCAGTCTAGGTGTGGCTACAGGAAAAACTCAACGGGGACATTCTCAGAGGTGAATAAATGAATGAAAGACTCTTCCGCACCTGTAACTGGAGTCAGTTGACAGAATGGGACAAGAGCTGACGCAATAATAATATTGCACTTTACGTAATAGGCTTTCTTTTTTACTTTCTGACTTTTTCCTTAGAGGGGTGCTTTAAGATTGTGTTATCCTTTCTGTTCTCTGCAAGCCTTTTCCGGGTTAGGGTTGCTAACCCCATGTCCTTCTTGCTGGTTACCACATACCATAGTCTACTTACTATTAGGTACATAATTAAGTGCTTAGGTCAGCAGAGACATGTAGGGTTTAATGTGTGTGTGTGTGTGTGTATAGTGTGTATGCGAGCGCGCGTATGTTTGTGTGCGTGTATGTGCTTTGCCCACAATAGTCGCATAAAAACACGCCGATTTATATAGTTCCCCAGTGAACGCTAAATGACTAAATCGGAGCGACTCCCAAGATGAGAAACACTACACTTTCCATCTGAAAGGTGGAAAGTTCTACTTTTCACCTCCTGGCCCAGTGGATACCTTTCTTCTCTGAGCTCTTCTCTAATTCGTTTTCTGTTAAAAAAATATAAAAAAACGGATAACTCTCTCAGTACCCTTGGATAACTTCCCTCTTATCCAAGATTATCCAGATAGGACTTCCTGCTATCGCCTCTCACTTTGGAGGATCCTATTCCACACAGCTTGTTCGTGGGAGTGCTGGATCCCATTCCTTAAAGCCCAACAGGCCACCCTACTGGGTTACTCTCCTCTTCGCTACACAAAAACAATACTTGTTGACAATGAGACGGCGATTATCTCTTTTCTCTCGAACCTGGGATTAGCCTACTCTCACTTGATTCCTCTCTCGCGTCTGTACCATTATGACTTTTTGCAAGTGCAGAAAATTCTTCAGTACGTTGTGGAAGGGTTAAAGTCTGTATCATTTCAACGATATCTGAAAAATATGAAGACGGATTTCCTAATATCGTGGAAGGCATTGAACCAGTTTCTCGGCTGAATGAGACGCGGGAAGCTAAAAAAAAATGAGAGGCAAAAGGGATACATGACTTGGGGGAAAAGGCTTGTCAATTTGCCAGCCATTAAAGTCCTTTGGTTTTTTATAATCTTCCCAAACGCTCTCGAGACCAGCGGTTTTCTCATTTTTTTTCAAACAGCGTCCAATGAACCTACTTACGTTAATGCTTCCTTAAGCGAAAAATGTTAGCTATATTGAAAATTGCATCAATCTATTCATAAGTAACGACAAAGTGTGATATTTCTCTCTAAAAACATCTCTAAAGCTTTGATATATATATATATACACATATATGTACATATATGTATGCAAGTTTAATATATACATATACATACATACGCGCACATTTAGACATTGTACACCTACACAAGGATTGAAAATCCCGCTAAACATTACATCCCCAGACGGCTATAATGGTCCTATCAGCATAAACACAGGTCCAATAACCGTGGGTATTCCATAAAATAGCCGGTGATGATTTCCTGGTGTCCCCTGAAATACCAATAATCATGTATAGGGATTTGTGCTATATGCACGAATAGGATGTAAGATTTTCATATATATATATATATGTATATATATATATATATATATATATATATATATATATATATATATATATATATATATACATACTATATATACATATATACATATATATATATATATATATATATATATATATATATATATATATATATATATATACATTTATATATAATGATGGTAAATGAACTTGTGGATTTGGTTTTACATTCCCAATATTTTTGCCCAGATTTCCTAGAGAGAGAAACACAGGTCCAGTAACTGTGGTAATTCCATAAAATAGCCGGAGATGATTATGTACATCTTATACTCATTCAATAATTTATGAATTTATGTATACATATATATACATAATACATACTAAAATACATATATATATATATATATATATATACACACACACACACAGACACACACATACATATATATATATATATATATATACTGTATATATATTTATATATATATATATATATATATATATATATATATATATATATGTCTGTGTGTGCGTATATATGAATATATATATGTATGTATGTATGTAATATATATGTATATATATATATAAATATGTATATATATATATATACTATATATATATATATATATATATATATATATATATATATATATATATATATATATATAAATTCATAAATTATAGAATGAGAATAAGATGTACGTAATTCTCTCTCTCTCTCTCTCTCTCTCTCTCTCTCTCTCTCTTTTTCTCTCTCTCTCTCGGCGTAAATAAAGCAAAAAACATTGGGTACATAAAAACCAAATCCACAGGTTAATTTACCATTATTACCAGCGCGCACTGCAGTTCCATTTTTTTTCGTCCGAGGGGTGTTAACCTTCAGGATCCCAGCAAGACTTTTGGGATGAGTTTGCTAGCCCCACGCCCTTCGTTACATTGGCTGCGACAAACCACAGTCGACTAACCACCAGCTAATTGGTTCACAGCTTCGGCTGCCAGGTTCAAAATAGTTTTAAGGAAAGGGACCCGGAGACATTTTGAGGGACGGTAGAGACCCATTTATGAATTCTCTAAATGTTTTTCTCACCCTCGCTTTTCTCTTCTGTATTCTTCTATAATAATAATAATAATAATAATAATAATAATAATAATAATAATAATAATAATAATAATAAAATTATTTTAAAATTACTATTTTGGTTACGTTGATTTCAGAAAAAGAAAAACATCATGATGTGCCAATTGCAAGAAAGCGCCTCTTGAGAAATTCTCGAATTTATACCTATGAATATCTGTGTGAATGTTTCTAAATGCATACGTACATGGATGCATAATGTATACATACATACACATATATAATATATATATATATTATATATATGTATATATATTGTATATATATATACATATATATACACACACACACACATATATATATATATATATATATATATATATATATATATATATATATATATATATATATATATAGTTATATATATATATATAGTTTCTGATAATGAAACATGAGACGGATTCATATCCGAATAATAATAATAATAATAAATAATAATAATAATAATAATAATAATAATAATAAATTGGCGATAATTTTTATAGCCAGTGTCGTATAGAGAGTTCTTATTAAGAGTTAGTATTTGAAACTACGTCTGACCATCGTCATTTTCCATATGATATTCGGTAAAATGTAATGATAAGATTTGACTTCACTACATTTGAATACAGTGGACCCATAAACTTTTCGTGATTTATTTTCAACGTTTTACCGTTCTGAAATTAACTTTTTATTTCACCATTTTTTGTACCTTTATCTTTTCCTGTGCTACATCCTTCTTGATTAACGTACGTGATTTTGCAGTGGGTCATATTTTATCCTTTTTTGCAAGTTTTTTTTTTTTTCTAACGTTTTGCTGTCATTTTCGGGGGTCGCAAAGGACAACCCAAG